>NC_088775.1:92386624-92574428 GCF_954871325.1 Gordionus sp. m RMFG-2023 | reverse complement strand
TTAAAAATTCTCTGGAGTCTGGACCTTCCTTATTATTCCCTATTATTCTTGGCTTCCGATTGATTCTTCAGTCAGGAACTTTTCCCTAAAAATACCTTCCAGAATCAGATGCTAAGTTCTTTTGCGCCCATTCATTCATTTTAAGTAAGTATAAAACAATGGTGATTTTCAAAATTTTACATTTAATTGAAGAAAACAAATTAGAACAAAATGGTTCCAACTGATTTGTATTAAATGATGCTCCAATATAAATTTTAATAAAATTAATCGTCATGTGACGTAGTTCTAACGATGACGTAATTTCCGATGGTATTTATGGCAAACTCTTCGGGTGCGGCTTTGAATATCATATTTTCATGGGATCTATCACTGTTGAGGAAGAGTAATATAGTATAAAGAAGGATTCTTAACACATGATGTGATATTTGGGTGAGTTAAATTTTCTTGATGCAGTTAAGGTATTTCTAAGAAGACTCCATTTATATTCCTGATTTTGTCTGGGATGAGAATGTTATTCAAATTCACTTAGCATATATGTAATATTTTTTATATCGTTAAGATTTATGAATCAATTCCAGTGCCAGTCTTAAGCGCGAGCAGTGCCGGAAGTTGCCTAAATATGGCGCGAGAATAATTTTTTTTTATGGTAAATGTTTTAAACCAATAAAAAAAAAAAAAAAAAAAAAAAAATTATATTTTTGTACTGATAATTTTCCATAAAAGAATGATATTTTTTTTTTCGGTGTAATGCATCATTTCACTCTTATCCGTTCAATTTTTCCATGAAAAATAAGCGCGAAAATAAAAAACATAAAGTGCGGGCAAAGTTAATGGGCGTTAGCGGAAATTTTTTTTTTTAGTAAATGTCAAAAAAAAATTTTTTTTATAAATGATGATGGAAGATGAAGGGGGGGGGGAGGGGGGTTTGAAGTAATTTTTGTTGTAATATGCAAATGAATTACCATTCAAATAAATATCCTTCTTTTCATAATTTTATTATTTTATTATTAATAGAGATTAATGAAAGCATAAATTATGTTGTTGTTTTAAATAATTTCCATATCATTTAATTATTGTATTATCTTCTTTCTTTTATTTTAAAAATTAGATCTCAAAAAAAAAAAAAAAAAAAAAAAAAAGAGCTAGCCAATGTTTTTGACCAAAAATATTCCAATCAATCTTCACGTTGAAACTCAACTTAGAGACTTACTTCGATATTTTAGGCTAAAAGTGCTTGACTGAGTCACTATCAACAACAAACAACAACAACAAACAACAACAACAAACAACAACAACAAACAACAACAACAAACAACAACAACAAACAACAACAACAAACAACAACAACAAAAATACATATATTTAATGAACTATAAAACAGAGCTAGCCATGTTTTTAACCAAAAATATTCCAATCAATCTTCACGTTGAAACTCAACTTAGAGACTTACTTCGATATTTTAGGCTAAAAGTGCTTGACTGAGTCGCGATAGATATGGTTAAAGTTAGGTATTTTAAACAACACTAATTCACAATATTATCAAAGACAAACAACAACAAAAAAATACATATAATAATATCACCAGCTTAAAATACATTTTTAAATAACGAAATTTGTCTCGAGAAATCTACACATTGAAACTTTACATAGAAACACACAATATTTATTACTATTTAAAAAAAAAACTAGAAAAAAAAAAAAAAAAGGTTATAATAATTTAAATACAATATATTATTCTCGCATATTATAACAAATAAACAACATATTATTAATTTCCAATTACAATTTTCTCTGCATGAATCAGCTGAAATATATATATATATATCAAATGACATATATATTACCGACTTGACGATTCATTCATTTAAAAAGTGTAATATCAATGCAAATCAGCTGAAACGCCATCTTGGTTACGAAATCATTATTAAAATTAAACGAGAGCCTAATTTATTCCTATAATCTGATGCCAAATCCTTATTGAAAGAATTACCGGATCATCGAAATAATAAGCAAGTTATCAATTTAATAGTAGTTTTTTTTTTAACATGAGAATAATTTACTATACGTGTTACCAAAATGGCGGGCCCAGCTGATTTGCTTTTAACGACGCTTCTTAAAAAATGCATTTTAAATGAATGAATGAATCGTCAGTCTAGGTTATTATATAATGTCAGTCATTGATATGTATATAATGTTATTTTTTGTTTTCAACTTTAAAGCATTTTTTGAAAGCATTTTTTTTCTTCTTAAATTTATAAATATGATTTTACCGGAAATGCAATTCCATCATGTTTGGAATACCCACCCCTATAAATTTCGGACACTTTCGCCACCAATCTTTGAACTTAATAAAAAATTTATATTCATTTTTTGCCATAGATTTTTTAAAATATAAATTATAAATATTTAAAAAAATTCGTAAGATTCGCAATTCTGAACATGCTGGAATTATGTTTCAGGTATAATATCCAATTTTATAAAAACGCGAAAACACATTGGAGCTAACGTTTAGATATTATCGTAAGCTAGGCCTAGCCTAAATAGGATAAATCAACTTTTATTACAATTCACCCATTAGTTTCTGACACAATTATATCAATTATAAAAAACGCAAATATGTTTAAATTAAAAAAAAAAAAAAATTATATATAATTACTTTAAAAATCTCTTTTAAATAGCAAATTCATAATCTCTCAAATATTCGCTAAATCGGTTAAACGCCTCGTTTTTGAGCCGATTTTAAAAAAACGGCTAACTCAGTTCTTTATCCAGAAAAATATTATGCAAGCCCTGAAAATTTTGCTCATAGAAGGAGCAAAGGTCCAGACATATAGTATGGAACATTCGAGGCTTAGTCAATATTTTTTCTGGAGAAAATATTGAGTTTGCCGTTTTTAAAAATCGGCTCAAAACTAGCCGAACCCCTAGACCTTTTTCCTCATTACAATCGTTTCATTTATTATAAGATTTTTGCCCTTAATCACCTCCATTTTTTTGATAAATTAACATTTTTAGGGTGATGACGCACTTTTTTTTAAATAGCGTTTATTTCAAGGGCGTGGACTCTCCCTTTTTTTAAGAGTGGAAGAGATCGGATGCTGGCTAATCCACCATTCTTGGAAAGGCTGCTAAACTAGATTCATAGAAAGCTATTTCATTTGAACTTAGGAAGTTCACAATATTTTCGATCTGAACTTTTATTTCATTTCACATAATCACCAAGGGGTATTTGGATATATATAAAAAAAATGTGAGCCGGCCGTAAAGCATATAGGATCCTGAGGAATATAAAAACTGGTCTAAGTGATATAGTTCCTCTCTGAAGGAGGTAAGTGTGAATTTGTGGGAATTAGGCTAAATAGAATCGAGAGGCAATAATTCGGATTTTTCAGAGTTGCTAAAAAGTCCATAATTAATTTTACGGCTTTATTGACTTCGTCATTTGATTCACCGATTATACCGCTTGATATGCCAGGCCTCCAAGGGTAGGGAACTCGTGGAGTTATAACCAGTGTTGTTAAAACATCTAATTCGAATCGATTCTAAAAAAACGGCCAGATTTGGATTATAACCAAAACAACGTTATGTAAGCCTAAAGATTTTGTTCATATGCCGAATCGGATGTTAGCATGATACTATTTTAGCTATAATCCTAATTAGGGTCTTTTTGAAAAATCGGCTTAAAGCGGGCTTTTTAACAACACTAGTTATAAGTATGTTGTTGATACCCAGACAGAAAAGCAACGAACCAAGAGAATTACCATGATGAATGCCCCCAATTGATGGAATTTTATAAATGTCGAATTGCATGGTAGAAAACGATGATAGCAAGAAAGGAAAAATTTGGCGTATCCCGGGAAAAGGGGTTCACGAGAAACTTAAGAAGGAATTTCTAGAAAGGGTACTTTTGAGGAAGTTATTTTAAGTGTATTCTCGTAAGATGCACAGCGACTTTGCAGCCATCGGAAATCCTAAAACCTAGGTTTGAAAGGGTTGAGAAGACACGGACTAGGTGTCGAAATGTAGATCCTATTGTAATTGGCCGGGTATCATCATTGAGCTTCTGAAGTGAAATTAGTCTAGTGCCATAAAAGATTTTGGAGAAATAAAGATAAATTACTTTACCTTTTACATTTATTACAAATGTTTATTATTTTAGTAAGATTGAGAGTTGGTGAGGAGCATATTGAGGGAGAAGTGATGTCTTGCAAGATGCATACCATCAAATAGAATCTGGATTTGAAAGGATATTTTTCCTCAATTCTTCTGAAGTGAATTGATAGGCACATGGAGTTAAGGAGTGGAAGGGTGTTTTTTGGCGTAACATTGAGTGGATACCAATCTGTTTTGTATTAAGATTGCCAATTTTCTTGGAAATCAAATTGGCCCTCAAAACTATTGGTGAAGGTTTTTTTTAGACGCAACACTACTTCTATTATTAAAAGTCCTTTAGGAAGGATCCATTCCATAATCTATTAAATATTTGAAATTTATAAAACTATAAATCTTTCAATTAGGTAATTTTTATGCATAATTAAATATTTGAATCTCTCTTATCTTTCTGAAACCCCATGGTATAAAATTCTAAATTATACATAAATTCATGAATTAAAATAGTATTTAAATAAATCTCTTTTCCTATTGAATTGATACTTGATACATTTAAAGTTCTATTGATCCCTAAAATATTCAGGAATATGTATAATATTAGGCATGTATTCAGTGCATTCAATGCACATTGTTGTTCTTCTGGACTGATATTTTTACGCATAGATTTAGGAGGAGGAATATAAAATAATTAAAAATTATTTATTAATACTAAAAATTTACCTTGATGTAAACTACCTGAAAGTGTCATCTGGGTACCATTGCTTTGCTATATGAAGTGAATGAAAATGGTAAGTGTATGAATGTTTTGTTTGTAAGGTGATTACTATTGGACCGATTACGCTATAATCATTTTTATTGGACATATATATTTTTTAAAAGAACACTATTGGCTAAATTTGATTGACGTTTTTTGAGGATTATTATAATAGATTTAATATTGAAGTCTAATTATTTAGTATTTAACTTTTGCTTAATACCCATGTTTATGATTTGCGTTAATAGTAATATTCATTACATCTTAAGATGCCCGCTTAGCCAGATAAAATTAATCTAATCAAAAGATTTTTTAATTACTATTTATTTGATACCCATATAAATTTTTATTTTTTCAAGCCCCCCCCCTCCTCCCTTCCATTCTCAGATCAAGTCCAACCCTTTGAGATAATAAATACTTTCAGTCAAAAGATATTTAAAATACCTTTTATTGGATTCCTATGCCAATATTTTGCATTATATAAATATTTCTGACCACCTAAGATCTCCCGCCTATTTAGAGTATAATTATTACAATCAAGTGATATTTAAACTAGCTTTTATTGTATACCCTTATCCATATTTTGTGTCGATAAAAATATTCCTGACCCCCCCCCCCCCCTAAGACCTAGATCCGCCCTCTATGAGTGATAATTATTATTATTACAATAAAAAATATTTTAAATACCTTTTTTTTGATACCCATATCAAAAAAAGTTATTTATTACACCCCCCCCTCCAACCACCCTCCAGACCAAGTCATACCCATCAAGACCAAGAATGAAGACTTTCAGTCAAAAGATATTAAAATTAGCTATTATTTAATACCCATATCGATATTTTATTTTCGATAAAAATGTTCCTGACCCTCCAAGACTAGACTCGCCCACTAAGGGAGAAGTATTGACATCCAGTTTAATAGATCTTTTGGATTAGCTATCAATTGATACCCTTATTAGACATACATATCTAATTTCTCAAACGTGATAATACCGTATAGTTCTTTATCCTTAAAAAAAAATTGAATTCTTAAAGGGATCGCTTTAAAACCCAGTAAAGATCCCGGATAGTTCTAATGATCCCTTAAAAAATTACGACATGGTACTATAAAATCATTATTTATAAAAAAAAAAAAAAATTTCGAAAAGTTTAATAATAGTTTATAATATCCTCTCGTATAAATATATGGATAAAGATTTGACATCTTTTTAGCTTAAATGTTATATATTTTCGCAATAAAATGTATAACGCAAGATGGAGGCTATTCTTAAAAGGTAAAAAAATAAATAAAAATAATTAACTTTCCTGGAGGTAGTTTTTATTTTATCCACATGGGGGAAAAGAGAAATGAATGCACAATATATCCTAAAAGAATTATTGACCACGTGATTTTATCTTGAATGTATGGTGGCGCGATCACGATTTAACAGCTGACAATTTTTTTTTTTAAATCTGTTTACGAGTTCAATTTTTCTTTATTAAAATCATTTATTTTCTTAGATTATTATTATGAATAAGATAAAATTAATATTATATAAATCATAATATATAAAACATTTAATATTTATTAAAATAATATTAAAAATTAAAATTAACATACTATATCTATATTCTATATCCTTCATTTGTTTATTGGACAAGTATCCTAGCACCCGGTCATCCTAGCCTGTCGGTGACCGGGGTGTCATCTCTAAACTCGGAAATTCACCTTATCATATGTCTTTATACATCAGTCATCGAAGCGAAGAAAAGCCTGAAAATCTTTACGGTTCCTTACCAGGATTGATGAGTCAGGGACCTTCGACTTCCAAGCACACATCATAATCCACTTGGCCACCTCGGCCAAAACTTCAATTGGGCTATAAAGTTATAGCCGATATGAAGAAATATAAATTAGATAAAAGAGATAGCACGAATAACATAAAGTGGAGAGAGATATTCTTACCACCAGAAAAGGTGAAAGCCAAAAAGAAAAACATCTATTTAGATATGGTTCGGCGGGGCTTAATGACCCATGTATGGGTATACAGTTGAATGACAAATTTCGATTGATATTCTTTGTCGTAGGTAGAAGTGAAGCCATCTTTTGGATATCCCGTGATTAACTTTGCCCTATTGTTTTGAATAATTTTGAGACTTGGGGTCCAAATGATCCAAAGGTTTCTTAGACTACCGGAACAAACAAAACATTATTTAAATTGGCTACATCTATTTGTTTTTGTATAAACAGCTTTCTTGATCATGTTGACAATCTAGCAAATAATAAATAAAAATTGATTTCATAAATAAACAGATTTAAAAAAAATCTATCAGCTGTTAAATCGGTATCGCAGACTAGCCAATATTAATTCAAGGTAAAAGAAATAATATAACTTAAAAAAATTAAATAAAATATATATGTTATATATCACCTGTCAATTACAAACTGACAGATACAGCAAAATTATTTGATGATTATTGAGTAGCCTTATATAATAAATGTTTTGATTTAAAAATGGTTCCCATATTATTATTTGGAATATAAATTTGGAAAAGATATACCATATATCACAGTAATTATATCATCTATATCTAGAAATATTTGGTCTAGATATGTTTGACATCTTATTTAGATTTAATAATCAAAAAAATAATGTGAGAAATGTTTTATATTACTATTTTTTCAATAAAGTATTTAACGCTAGATGGCGCCAAAGCACTCGAAAAGTAAAAACATATTTTTCAACCAGTTTTTACCAGATGAAAAGGGTTTTATGATGAAAAATTAAGGAAGATAACGACAATTTTCTTTGTTCTACACGAGGAAAGTAAAATTTTATGAACAACTCCATTTTGAAAGTGGATAAATTTTTTGTGACAATTTCTTTTACTCCATAAGGGAGAAAACAGAAAATTTTTTTAAATAACCGTTAAAACCTGTATAATTTGGGCACCGTTTGATTTCTCAGTTTTTGCAAAAAAAAAGCAAAGATTATGTCCAACCATTTTCAAATATTTTTATTTTAAAATGGCGAACAGAATTATAGGTTTACTGAATTTTTCAAGGGGTACATATTAACCCATCTAATTTTTTCATGTTTTTGAATCATTTTTTGGGCGCGTTTTTTAAATTTGAAAAATTGGATTTTAACCGGAAATATATTCTATAATCTTTGGAATACCTTTCTTATGAATCTTAGAACAATGTTGCTCTTAGAGTTTTGAATCATTTATAATTTATATAAATAGAAATTTACGGGAGATTTTTTATATAAATTCTAATCAAGTTCAAAAAGTTCATTGGCAAAATTGTCTGAAATTTATCGGGTATAAGAAAGAAAGAAAGAAAGAAAGAAAGAAAGAAAGAAAGAAAGAAAGAAAGAAAGAAAGAAAGAAAGAAAGAAAGAAAGAAAGAAAGAAAGAAAGAAAGAAAGAAAGAAAGAAAGAAAGAAAGAAAGAAAGAAAGAAAGAAAGAAAGAAAGAAAGAAAGAAAGAAAGAAAGAAAGAAAGAAAGAAAGAAAGAAAGAAAGAAAGAGAAAGAAAGAAAGAAAGAAAGAAAGAAAGAAAGAAAGAAAGAAAGAAAGAAAGAAAGAAAGAAAGAAAGAAAGAAAGAAAGAAAGAAAGAAAGAAAGAAAAGAAAGAAAGAAAGATATATATATATATTGCAATAAATTTTATTAATAAACAAATCCCCCCCCCCCCCCAAAAAAAAAATATTTAATTTATATATCTTATTGAATTTAATTGTTTAACGTATAATCACTTGTTCTAAACAGGGACTCTAACCGTTATTTATAACGGTTCAGTTTGGTTCAGCTAATTATAAAGGTTCATTACGGATTAGAAATTTTTTATTTTTTTATTGAAGCAACCAACACCATCTTCTAATTCATTTTTATTATAAGCATCTATTGAATTATGTATATAAAAAAAATATATATATAAGATTCAAAATAACTCATTTTTTAAATGTTCGTTGTGTGACGATAACACAAATTTTAGCCCCGAAAAAGCCCTTTCTACAGAAACTTGTGTTGCGAAAACAGCCAGTACTATAAGAGCGACATTGTATAATTCTGGATATTCAAATACTTTTGATCCCTAAAATATATAAAACAACCTTTTTTTTATAAAGATTCTTTTTACTCCTTTCAAAAAATAAATATATCGGGTTCGGTTCGGTTCGGTTGAACGGTTTTTAACGGTTCGTTACGGTTCACTCCGGGGGGGGGGGGTCCCTGGTTCTAAACCATACAAAATGTATCCTAACTTTCGATATTATCGTTACTCTCATCATGTACTGAGCTTATCTTCAGCCCAAAGTGGACAAAGTCAAAAAATCGATTTTTACAATTATTAGTAAAAGATAATGTAAAAGTATCTGTTAACTATTTTTAAAAAAGTATTTCCATAATTTTTCTGATACACTTCCTTTTCACATTCTCCGTCACAAAATAAAAACTAACTAATGTACGACATTAAAAATGTTTTTTTTTGTTTTTTTTTTAAAATAAAGTTGTTTTTTTTTAAAAAATAAATATCGATTTATGTGTTATTATTAAAATATAAAAAATTTTTAAATGGAAAAATTTAGGCGTTTAGCCTTACATATATAATAAAATAAGTTTAATCTTTATATATCATATATTGATTTTTATCCCCATTTTTGAACGTAATATCAATGTTAATATCTTATTTGAGAATTTATTTACAAAATCTAATAATGACAAATTCATTATGTTACATAAATATCATCATCCTTTTCACCCACATAAAATATTTGTAATAAATAAGTATTTCGAATAGTATTTTCTAAAACCTTAAAAAGATAGAAAGATATTAAAATATCATTAAATATATTTCAGTGCGAAACTTTTATAAGATGGTGGATTTGAATTCGGAAATTGTGAGTTCTTTAATAAATATCTGTCCTTATCTTTCATAATCATTATAATAAAATCTATATATATTTCTTAAGGGTTCGAGGGTTCTGGTGTCAGAAATGCTAAACGGATTGGAGGCATTGAAGCTAGACCTCGAACATATAAAATATTTCGATACCGTATTACTGAAGTTATTTATAACGTACAAGAAGAAAGTTGATAGGAATATGGGCATGATTGTGGATCATATCAGCTCCTTAGATGTATGAAATAACATTGTTTTTTATTTGTTTTTTTTTATTTGGACATTATTATCTTCTTGTTTTATTTGTTATACGTTCTATTTTGAAAAACTTGTAAAATGTAAACCTTTTATAATTTTTGAGTTTGAATGTCATTCTAGAAATGATAATAGCTCAAAGAAGAATATGTTATAGAAGTGAGTTTTTAGTCAAGAAGACCATAAGGGATAAAACAGGTATAAACAGCTGAGCAAATGATGAACTGAACTTTAGGAAAGAAAAGAAAGAAAGAAAGAAAGAAAGAAAGAAAGAAAGAAAGAAAGAAAGAAAGAAAGAAAGAAAGAAAGAAAGAAAGAAAGAAAGAAAGAAAGAAAGAAAGAAAGAAAGAAAGAAAGAGAAAGAAAGAAAGAAAGAAAGAAAGAAAGCTTCAACTCAAGCAATATTCAAACTGCAGGAAATTGTTATTTGAATTGGATGAAATATATTTAGAATTAAGGCATCCTTGCTCGGCTCAATATTTGTTCTTAATATCTGAATTCTAATCAGCATACCATTTTTTTGTATTTTTTTTGATTTAAATCATAGATTTTATAAACATTAAGTGTATCTTCCAAATACATTTAATGTTGCACTTATTTCCCTTTTTTTATTATAAATTATAGATTAAGCTAATGGTTTATTTCCTATTTTATATAAATGATAGATTTTATAACATTGAGTGATAAATATTTTCAAGATGCATTTATAAATGGCTTCTCTTCTTCTTCTTTCTTTTCTTTTTCTTTCTTTCTTTCTTTCTTTCTTTCTTTCTTTCTTTCTTTCTTTCTTTCTTTCTTTCTTTCTTTCTTTCTTTTTATCTTTCTTTTTATCTTTCTTTCTTTTTTCTTTCTTTCTGTCTTTCTTTCTTATAAATTTTTGAAATAAATCATTTTTTCTGAAACAGGTATTTAAAAATTTTTTTAAAAGAATTAAGACAAGCTAAATCTAATTATAGATTAATATAATATTTAAATACATTGAAACAAGTTTTGGCTTATTATATAAATGTTATATATATATATTATATATATATATTATATAAAAACGCAAATAATTATTGCATAAAATACTCCAGCTCTCTATACCGCGACGCGATTAGCGTTAATCGTAATTGAGCTAGTGATTTAGATCCCATGTTAAGGAAATTCCAATTTTGATCTTCTCTTTTTTTTGTCTAATATAAAGTTTTTTTTTGTTTTTTTTTTAAATTTGTATTTTATTGGCTTAAAGTTATTTTAAAAAAAAATTGTATGGAATGATAAGATCAATGGCACAATGCAATCCCATATTAGGGATTTGCCGGAATCCCCTGGGATTGATGTAAGGGCCGTTAGGTCCTAGGTCAATAATATAATCGATAATCGAAAGAAATATGGGTAATAATTGTATCTCTTTTAGGGAGAATAAATTTTCTGGTAAAAATGGAATGGCAACTTTCTAGGGATGGTTTTGGAAAATTTTAAAAACTTAATTATCAAAGCCCGACCAAAGTCGGCACACATTTTTAGTCAATCCGACCAAGGCCCGAATAACATTTTACAATTTGAGTTTGAATCTTCATATGATCCCAAGAAGTCTCATATGATTTCTTGGTGCCATGGGACAGAAAATGAAAACTTTTAATTACTAGACAATTCCTCGAATTCTGGATATTCGAAGCAAACCGGAGGAGAGGATACTCTTAAATAGAGAAGTGTTTTTAAGAGGGTATTAGTTTATTAGTTATGCCCACTCTTATTTCAATATTTTATTTTATTTTAAAATTCTTTTTCCTATTATTTTAATTTTTAAAAATATTAATTTTTTTTTTTTGTAATTTTTTATAAGTACGGTTTGGGAGAGCGCCATCGACCTCATGCTCGCGAACGAAAAGAAAAACGAGGAAAGGGATCAGAGATTGTTCAAAATGGAGAATACCTTCGATGATTTGCTTTGCGCCATATGCAATATGGACGTCCATTGTTCCCATAGTTCCCATAATGGGTTTTTAATTTTTTTCTTCTTCTTCTCTTCACATTTACGTATAGGTAATTCAGGGCATTGTTGCATTTTCCAATTTGATTTTTTGACATTAATTTTTTGGGAAAAACCGATCTTTTTTTAAAAAAACTTATACGATTGGAAATTTGTGTCCGCAGAGAAATATCGGATATTTCGGATAGGATTGAGTTTGAACCCGTAAGTCTAGAAACCGGGTAAATCTAGAAACCGATATTTAAAAACCGGAACTAAGCCGAATCTTTTTCGGTCCGACAACTCCGAATAGAATATTAATTTTAATATTAAAAAAAAGGTTTTTCTAAATTTGGGGGACTCAATTTTTGTAAAAATAAATTTATTCGAAATCCTATATCTTAAAATTTACAAAAAAATAAGGGGAAAAAAATTCTAAAATTTTTCTCTGTACCATCCTGAAAGAAAGAAAGAAAGAAAGAAAGAAAGAAAGAAAGAAAGAAAGAAAGAAAGAAAGAAAGAAAGAAAGAAAGAAAGAAAGAAAGAAAGAAAGAAAGAAAGAAAGAAAGAAAGAAAGAAAGAAAGAAAGAAAGAAAGAAAGAAAGAAAGAAAGAAAGAAAGAAAGAAAGAAAGAAAGAAAGAAAGAAAGAAAGAAAGAAAGAAAGAAAGAAAGAAAGAAAGCTTCAACTCAAGTTATATTCAAACTGCAGGAAATGGAAGAAATATATTTAGAATTTAACAAATATCTGAAGTAAGAATGGGTTAAAGGCCAGAGCTTTAGGTTAGGATTATTCGAAAGTTTGAGAGATATTTAATCTTTTTATTAATAAATTATCGAACCCTGATTGGTCATTGGCGATTATAAATAAACCAATAGAAATTTAAATAAATCTACCATCTTGCAAACTGCAATTTTCCAATGCTTCAGTAAAAATTTATCTTCCGCGCACTTGTAAGTAGATTTAGCCCCTTTTATTAGAACAATTTGCTCACCCAACTATAATTACATTCCTCGAGATTTCGATAATATAATATTCTTAGGAACCTTTGTTCCTTCTAAGAACAAAATCTTCATGCTGGCAATATTTTTTCTGGTTGAAATATCGAGGTTAGCCATTTTTAGAAGTCGGCTCAAAACGAGCCCTTTAACAACACTAGTGGTGACCGGAAAGAGAGTGTTGATATTGATCAAAATAATTCCTTATTTTTAAAAAAAAAAAAAATAATAATTATAAGTCTCGGTCACAACAAGAGTAAACAAACCAAACGGATTGATGATGAACGATCTTGTAAAATGTTTGCCAATCATGTGCACGAAGAAAGCGTGGAAGAGAATGATTACCGCATGAGAGGTAAGGGCTAGAAATGAGTGATTATTTTTCTTTCCTTTCCTTTCTTTTTCTTTTTCTATTCTATTTTATTCTATTCTATTCTATTTTTTTCTTCGATCTTCAATTAGCCATTCTCATTTGCGTCTTTTTTAAAAACTTTTAACAAACAAACCAGTTTATTATTTTATTTAAATATTAAAAATGATATATACCTTTTCCCAAATTAATTATCAATATATTTTATTTTTATTAGAACAAAATGTGGTTTCTAAGATTCAAAGAGATGGAGATATATTTCCGGTATAATTATAATAAAACAACCAATGACACGCATTCATTAAAAGTGTGCATCAATGAAAAACAGCTAGGGACGCCATGTTGGTTAACCATATCGTAATTTAAAAATTGATCATCGAGGTAATAAGGAAAGCAAGTTATCAATTTAATAGTAGTTTTTTTTAACATGAGAATAATTACTATTATACGAGTTACCAAAATGGCGGCTCCAGCTGATTCGCATTCAACCGACGCTTTCATATACATTATTTATGAAGGCGTCGTCAGCTCCAGGTATTATTATATGTCATTGATAACAACTATCCCATTTCTCTTCTCTTCTCTTCTCTTTTTGATCGACGTTATTTTATTATTTATTTTGGCAATCGCTTTATTTTTTTTATATATCAATTTGTATTTTAAATTTAATCGGTGAAAATTTTTATATTAACATTTTTTTTATATATATACATCAATTTGTAATAGTTATATTTTTTTTATTATTTGTTTTAAAAAAAAAAGATATGTATAAAGGGATAAAAAAAATATATAATTTATCATGTAATAAAATTTAAATTATGATTAAAAATAACTTGTATCATAATTATCTAACTATAATAAAACGTGGAATTAATACTATTCCAACATAGGATTTTGGTGAAAGTATGGTTTTTAAGAAGCCTAACTAAGTAGTGTTAAATATCTAGCCTTTAGCAGTATTAATATAGTAGACAGACTCTAATATTTCACTTCCCCATACCCCCCTATCTACTCCTATCAAGGTTAAAAAAAAAATGGTAAATTCAAATTTAGAATTAGCAAAAATAGGACATCCAAATCAAACCTACCCCGGACCACCCTCCAATTCTATATAAATGACGATAGCGTTTTTATTATAATATAAATAAGGATTAATGGGTTATCCAAATTAAGCAATAATCGACCATCAATATATTTTTTTGGAATATATTGTTAAAGCTTCGATGGAGCTCGCCCATGATCGCTGGAAGATTCGGGAAGATTCCTTCCAAGACTCTGAATTACGATCACAAGTTTCTTTAAAAGCAGTCTCATTTAATTTTACAATGCCACTTAACCCAATTTAAGTCTATTACAGAGGTACCCATTAGCACGGTCCGGCCAGGGTTTTATATTTTTAGGCCCGGCACGGCCCACATTCATGACCGGCCTATGTACCCGGGCAGGACAGGGTCGCAGGTCTCTGATATATATATATGTCGCATTGAGACATTATAATCGGAATTCGGAATCTCTCACCTTTATATCATTTATACTTCGAGGCGATTCTTGAATTTAAAAAAAATCTAACTTGACCGGAAATACAATTCCAGCGAGGATGAAGTACCCCACACTGTAAATTTCAGGACAATTTTTCCTTTAACCTTCGAAGTACTCCATTTTTATGATTCTAATATCAAGTGTTTCAGATCCGTAGGGTAGGTTTAACTCCTCTAAAGAATCTTGTATGCATTTCCGGTCAAATTTTTATTAAAAATACAATTTATCGCCGTCATCAAGTGTCATAAAATTGAGTGACTTCGAATCTCCAAGTATTTGAGACCTCAATATAACCTCTATATATAATAATTATTATTATTTAAAAAAATAATATTTAGAAATCTTAATAAATTTCCAATGTCAATCAACGAGAAACAGCTGTATAAACTTGTAGTAAAAACTTTTGCCAATTTTAAGCCTAATAGTAAAGTAATGTGCAAAAAACATAGTAATACACCTGCTTTATTTATTAATTTATTTTTTGTATTCACACAGATACGCTATCCCCTGAGGATCGATGTGACCATTGGCCAAGATATGTTACCAGTGAGGGTTATCAAAAGGCTTCACTCAGTCAAAAATCAAAATACATTGTATATTATGTTACATTATTAAAACAATAATTATATATATATATAAGCAATATTAAATCTAGTTCTAGTCAGGGAAGTGCTGATTTAAAATCTTCTATGGAAAGTGATAGAAATGCTTTTTTTTCAAGTATCTTTGTTTGAACAGCTTAAATAGTTTATCAAAATGAATTAATTTTTATTTATTGATAATTCAATTTAAAAAAAGTTATCAAAAATTATATTTTATTCGTAATTCCAACCTATTAGAGAGTCTATGATCAAGGATCCTAGAAAACCAGATATTGATATTCCCAGTATCCGGGCTCAAACACTCGCTAAATTTTCCGGTGAGCAACGATTTGTAGATTATGAAGGTAGCTGTATTAAGCATTCGTCGCCGTCGAACATTAAAGAGTGCGCCAACGAAATTCCATCTGCCACCCTCAACAATTTAAAGAATCAAATAAATCATTCTGAAAATAATGATCCACTAGGTTTCGAGGGAAATTTAAAGATTAGATCTTATCGCCAGGAGAATACCACGAGAACCGTTATTCTTAATAATCTCAAAAAAAATAAAAAGGTTAAGCGGTTGATAGTCTCCTTTGAGAAGCAAGATTCCCCCTTATGGCTGAATAATTTACACAAGAGCGATTCTTCGCCCACCATAAATGAAACGCCTATAATTAACAATAAAAGCGCGCATGCGCATTACCTTTCGAGATCATTACCCCGAAAAGAGGCACATTGGTTATCCAGGAATAAGAAAAACGCCAAATGTTCATATCGCGACAAAAACGGGAACATCGCTACGCAAGGTGTATCAGCTGCGGCAACTTTAGATGATTCGTCGGTTTTCGAAGGAAATATATCTGAATACGCGAACTCGTCGAAAAACGGTGATGAGAAAATCTATTCACCATCTCCCGCGCCTATCAAAACCGAACCCAAAAATGTTTCTCTTAAATATTGCCTCCTCGAGAAATGTCACCATAGTCCCATCCTTTTCCTACTCTAACATTATACCCTATTCATGTAATAGAAATTACGGTATCGCCTCCGTATCTAGTCCGATAAAGTGCCATGACCTGACTAAAAAAGTAACTACTGGTACACTACTGTCCAACGATGCTACTTTGAATGATCGTTCTCTAAATATTATTCCCTCTGAATGTCACCCAACTATAAAATGTTCCATAACTGCGGATAAAAATTTTGCCTCCATAATTATGGGCCAACCGATCACATCTCGCGCGGGAGTAGCAATGGAGGATATCAAATGTTCGAGCACTCTAAAGAGGGCAATACCAACCCCGTTGTTAAATGGTTCGTGCGACCATTTTTCCGATTCACGAAATGTAAACCGTATCTCCAAAAATCTCAAGTCGGGCCTCAGACTCGACCTGCGCACGGATTTGGAGGGTAGGCTTGCACCCTTAGCGACTCCCGAAAATACTACCACTCCTTTCCTGAGCATTGAACCATTGGATAGGCGACATCTACTCTCTTACAACAATAATCCAAGACTAGCCAAAAAATCGATTCTAACCTTCCGCAGGGTGAGACAAGCGCCTCACAAAGAAGGAAACCTACTACCTCGTAATTACGTATTCTTTTGATTTAAACTCCTTCTTTTGAAGTTATTAAATTTTTCAGGGAACATCTTATTGATTTAAAATATATTTAAATAATTAAACGGCTTAAATGATGTGAAACGCGATATCTCATTATTTTCATAAGAGCGGGTGTATGCTAAGGTTAGTGTTAGTTGTTAGTCTTATTTGAAATTTCTAGCTACATATTCACCATTTTTAATTCTGAGATAGAGGGTAAAATACAACTTTTGTGATTGATCATCTCTTGATGTCTTTTACACGCATTATCCATATTGTCATAAGATATTACATATAATCTATTAATTTAAACATTATTCGATTTAACATTGGATATTGTTCTAATAGTTCAAATAGTCGTATTATACAATGTAAAAATAACACAATTACAACAACAGCTGTTACCGATCTCAAGAGTAAAAAGACGGCAGAGAGACTAAAATTTTTGAATCTCAAGAAAATGTGTTCTTAAAAGATTTCAAAAATATTCGATGGTGTGTATATTAATTTTTTTTTTGAAAATATTTATTTGGCGAATTATGTTGTATATATATATATTTTAATATAATCAAACCTTTTAATGTATTTTTTTTATATTCAGAAAAGGATGGATAAAATTGTGTAGGAGGAATTAATACATAAATAATAAAAAAAGTTAAAAATTCAAAAAACATTTTTAAAAGGAAGATCATTTATTTACACATACACAGAAGTTAGGATGGGTCCTGAAAAGTTTAAAACTTACCCCGGGTTTGATGTAGAATCAGTTAGGAGAGTCGATTCTAATTAGAAATATATAATAATGGTGTCGCTTTTGAGTATATAGTATAAGAATTTATATTATGTAGATCACGTGTCAATTTACTATTATTATTGGAATTGAAAAGGTTATTAGAGGAAAAATGATGATAATCATTTTTCATGGGAAGGGTTTTGTTTTTTATGTTCATACGAAGAATTTTTGATTTAGTTAGAAAACTCCTCTTTTTTTTTTAGCTTTTAATTTTTTATATACTATATTTATAATGATTATTGATTGACTCTTACGCGTAGCCAGTGGGGAGGGAAAGGGGAAAATTACTTCCTGTTCTCATAAATATCATCATTTTAAGCTAATTATAGCTAAAGGTCTACAATGGACCTAAAGATCTCCTATAAAATTCATGGGGAGAAAAAATCGTCTAGTGCTTGATTCCCTCCCTCTTAGCAAAATCCCTGGATTCGCCTATGGATTAACTCAACATATTAATAAATAAAATTGCTTTTTTTTAACACTCTTTACCCATATTTTTATTAAATTTAAATATTTAGTTTTTAAATGGTTTTTCATTACCATTTAAACACATAAAATGAGTTCAGTAAGATTGATTGACGAAGATATCAATCTTAATGTACAGGTGTTTCGTGATATACGAATTAAGGCTGACCTATTCGAGAATCCTTATAATTAACTCTTGGGAAGCACGGTTTAAAATATTGTCCGTTCTTAAGTTGTTTTTTTTTCAAACTTATTTATCTATTCATATACAAGAAAATTATGATGTTGAAATATAATTCCTAATACAAAATTAAAATAAGCGAAAATAACAATAAATAATAATTATAAGTTTTTCGTCATCACATGACAATAGCGAATTTTTTGAATAATTTTTTAAATGAAAGGATTATTTTTTAGTTTATTTTTTGTATTAATCTTAAATGCCTTCTTGTGAAAATGGGTTTTTGGGTATCCTATGACTAATAAGCTTGAAGGGGGAATCAGACTCTTCAGTTGCCTTTTTTTTCTCTAAAAGACTTTCCGAATGAATCATAGCTACTATTAGAAGAGGGGAAAATTTCGATAGAGATAAAGTCCCAATACATGTTTTCCTTTGTGCCATGGGGAACAGTGTATACTCCATCAGGGAGTGTTTTCAAAGATTGATATCAATTCATTTTATGCATGATATATTTATCAGGACTGAATCCACATTCTAAAAAAATGGAGTTAAGGTTCGGATTTTATAAAAATATTTTTACCCAGGCGAGAAGAGAAGAGAAGAGGAAGAGAAGAGAAGAGAAAGAGAAGAGAAGAGAAGAGAAGAGAAGAGAAGAGAAGAGAAGAGAAGAGAATTTTTAGCATCTAATGAAAATAGTTTCAACATTACATCTCTATAAGTTTTATAATTTAAAAATATTCAATTTAAATTATGGATAATTTATTTTATCAAATAAAATATTTATAAAATATAAATATAAAATAAATATTATAAGTAATTATAATGCAAAAATAATAATGAATCCACATTTTCGGAATTCAAACACGTTCTTCTTTCCTTCCGGCAATGCTAAATTTTCTTTCAGAAGTAGCGTTTGGATACGTTGCGGCTAACTGTTGTAGCACAAGGGATGATCTTATTAACGTCCAATTTACCATATGTTGCCCCTAAGTCGGCAAATCTTTGTAAAATATTTATAAATCCAGGTCCTTGAACTGCTTGAAATGGCCTAAAAAAGATAAAAGAATAATTTATTAAATTATAATAATACCTAATGTCTCAAGCGCATTATTCTACAAAATTCGCTATTAGACCAGATTTTATCGGTTTGTTTAATTGAGAATTGTCTTTTTCAAAATATCCAGTTATTTTTTTATTATCTATCAAATCTTCATAGTTTGCAGTAAAACATTGATGCCGAAGGAAGAAGGAGGTGCCACTTTTGCTATTATATTTAAAGATGGAGTCGCAATCATTGCAGCGAATCCAATCTAGCTTTTTGTCATTTTCATCAAAAATAATTTTAAATTGTTTCCACATAGACGATTTAAGTTTATTATCTTGTTTTTTATCTTATACAAATTATTTTTTATTTTCTTAGCAATCAATTCTTTATTCATATTTTAAAATTAAATATTATTTTGTTAAAATTATGTTATAAAAAATAATATTTATATATTATATAAGAAAATAATGAAAATAAAAAGGGCAATATAAAGATAAACAATCATTACTAAAATAAAATAACACAATAAAGTAATTTCATTATTCCCAAAAAAGGAAATTTTAATTTTCAATATCTAAAAAATTATATATTTTAAGAAAAAAGTTTTGTTTCATTACCATAAAAGGAGATTTTAATTTGTTTATAGAAAAAAGTTTGTTTTTATTTGTAGAAAAAGTTTTTTTAATTGAAGAAAAAGTTGATTTATTTTATAAAAAGTTATACCAGAAAAAGGCTTTTTATTTTTTAAGTTCGTGAGAACAATTTTTTATTAATTAAAATAAAAAATTTTAATTTTTTTAACCCGCCCGCCCATTGTTTAAATATCTAAATGAGAAGAGAAGAGAAGAGAAGAGAAGAGAAGAGAAGAGAAGAGAAGAGAAGAGAAGAGAAGAGAAGAGAAGAGAAGAGAAGAGAAGAGAAGAGAAGAGAAGAGAAGAGAAGAGAAGAGAAGAGAAGAGAAGAGAAGAGAAGAGAAGAGAAGAGAAGAGAAGAGAAGAGAAGAGAAGAGAAGAGAAGAGAAGAGAAGAGAAGAGAAGAGAAGAGAAGAGAAGAGAAGAGAAGAGAAGAGAAGAGGAGAGAAGAGAAGAGAAGAGAAGAGAAGTATTTTAAAAAAAATTCTTGACCCTATACTAAAGAATTCTTTTGGGTTCAGTAAAATTTCGAAGGTTTTTAAACGGGTCCGAGTTGAGGTTAACAGCCCTATTGTTTATACCTTATTAAAGAGACAATGGAAATGATGCCTTGCTTTATAATCAACTTGTGCTCCGAATCATGATGTTGGGATATTTCCGCCCATAGCTTGATTTCTATACCTAAATTGGCTCTATGTCGGAAGCAGGCACTCAAAACAAAGACCTTTAAGCGTCCCTTGTTCCATTCTCACTCCGGGCCAACAAATCATGTTTCGTTCTCCGTTCCACGCTTTGGAAAGTTCCGGAACGCATTCCTAATAAAATTACCAATTTTATAATCTATTTAAAAATATTTCAGTTTTATTAATGCAATAAGAATTAATTTGAACATTCACTAAAATATCTTCATTTACATTTGAGTGGTGATTAATATAAATTTGATTGTCCCTAAAAATACCTTTCATAATTTTAATACCATAAACATTTAAAATTTGATTTTTTTAAAAAAAAATGTAATAATAATCTTAAAATCACACAATTACTAAATTGAAAAATTATTTCGTTATTTGAAATTAAATGAAGAAAGAAAAACTTATCATTATAAAATATTTAAATATAATTATATATTAGATATAAATTTTTAATAATATTTTTTAGAAAGGTTCACTAAACTATTCACGTTTCTTTAAAATCCTATAAAAAAAATTTCCAAGTTCCGTTCCACATCCCGAATAAAAAGTGATGTTTTATTGCTTTGCTTTGATAGGCAATCTAGCGTCCAGTCTGGTAAAATGGGAGTAATTTAATAAATTATAAACATTAACAGTCTATGTTTTAATTTTTTGCAATTAATTAAACTTGATTAAAATGGAATTACTAAATATTTAAATTTTGACACTGGGGAATTGTGCTGGTTGAGGATCCCTAAAAAAATGAGAATCGTGATCGAATTCCTTTTATTAATCAATCAATCCAGTGGCTAGCTAGGAATTTTCCTTAGAGGAGTCCATACATATAAAAGCCTGGGGGACTTCGCCCCCTTGGGCCTCTTTTGCCTCGGCCTTCGGCCGGAGTTTATCTTACAAATCATAACCATATCTTCGATAATATATAATAAATATATTTTTTTAAATGCATCAATAATTTGTTTTATAATTTAGTAGATTATTCTCAATCTTTATAATAATACTATCTAGAATAATTTTAATAGTAATATAAAATCCTTCCACAAACATCAAAACCAGAAAAATAAAAATATTATTGGTATTTATTTGATATAGAGTCACCACTTGTAAGTTTTTGAACGTATAATCTAAAAATAAATTTTTGCTTTGGGAGGGGTCCAAACCCGAAAACCACCCCCGTAGCTACGCCACTGGTTCAATCCTTCGATCTTTTTATAAAATATATTTAGAATAAATTTAAAAAAAAATTATGAATATGAAAAATATATGCGTTATATTTTTATTTAAAATATTATTATACAACAATTTTAAAATAATTGTTTGCCAAATATAAATAATCATATTTTAAATATTCATTTATTTTGCATTAAATTTTGAGATGGGTTTACACTAAATTCTAACTGGAGTCAGGATTTTTGCAAATAGAAAAAAAAATGGATCCATGTTTAAAAAAAAAAAGATAAATTTCTTCAAAAGGGATCGACTAACCAGCGTTATTTTATCTCGTTCTGATTTATTTTATTATAATTTGTGTATAAATTAATTTGGTATTATAGATGGAATTGCAATGATATAACTATATACAACTTATACTGCCAGAATTAAATACTTGTTCAATGAGCTGTCATTAATAATTTATAAATATTACGAATATATATAAACAATACAAATATATTCGTATAATTTGGATTTATTCAATTATTTGTAATACGAATAATTCGAACAAAATGTTACTATTTGTTTTATAATTCAAAATTCATGAATTGAATAATTTTTCTTATCTATATATTTTAAATAATTGAATATAAATAGCTATTTATATATAGATGAGGTTAGTTTTTTTATGTTTATATAAAATTATTATAAGGACAGGTTATTTATAGGCGTAGCGGGGTCTTTATCTATTTGCCTTCTCGTAAGTATTTTATTAAACTTTTAAAAAATTTCTCCCTGCATTTCCCACACCTCACATTTACTCATAACTATATTCAATATATCACTATAAAAATTCATTTAAAATAAACGAAATTTATGAAATAATTACTCACTTTTATGAAATAAATTAATTGATTTTCTATTTATTTCTTAAGCAGCCTAATGAGATGTGTAAAAAACATCCACTGACAGAGGCTTTATGTGAAAAAATATTCTACATAAGCGATATATATCATTTATATCACTCATTTATTTTCGATCAGATGATTGATTGGATTTACATTCCAAAAATTTTCATAAATATATTATTTTAGTTCAAATTTATAAATATAATATACAAATTAAATTATTAAATACTTTGTTATAGAAATAATTATTTAATTTAAAATTGAGAATTAGTGTAATATAATTTTTTAAAAGGAAATTTGCACTAAAACAAAAAATTGGAGGGGGGGGAGGGTCAATCATTATGACAACACTGTTAAATACTATCTAATACGCATTAAAAATAATATACATCTAATAATTAAAATACAAATAGAAAAAAAACATAATTGTTTTAATCCGCTTTCAAAATTGACAGATGTCGCATAAATTTCATATGTTTAGATATTTTTAAAATATGATAAATTTGGTTGATCTTTTTAAAGGGGTGGGCTGACCAGTTTTTAAAATGCATTTTTCTATTCCTGATATTGAAAAATTGAAAGAGGGTAATAGCAGTTATACCGTAAGAATTACATATTATATTGATATAATTAATTTATTCAAAAATAGTCATATATATTGTATTTAAATGGCTTACCTCATTCAAGTTTAAGGTATAGGAAACTCCGTGAATTCTATTCAACAGTTAAGATTTTTACATAAAGTTTTTTTTTATTACATATAGTTTATAATTTAGATTAAACTGAAATATGGCAATTCAATAAAGTTGCCTTCTTTTCCTTCAAAAAATATATTGATGAGCGATTATGAGATTGAAGAGAGGCGCGAAATGTTGGAAAAATTTTTACAACTAAGTATAACATTTGCTATATTGATATTTATATTTAATTTTTTTTATATAGTTACTCAAAATTCATCGATTATAGAAGATGAATATGTACAACAAATTTTGCTTGATTCTCATATTGTAATATTTTACTATTATTATAATTTTTATTTATGATAGCATACACTTTCTTTATTAAAATATTAATTTTGGATATATTCATGCATTTATGTAATATTTATAAAATATTTAAGGAATTTCACAATCTCTTTATTGATATTATGCATATATCTGCCAACACAATCCAATCATTAGTAACATCTACAACTTATAAATTGTTAAAATAATTATTTCCTCTCAATATCTTAGAATAACAATGCAATTATAAACAATCAAAATGGAGCTTCATTATCTCAGGCCAATTTACAAATATATTATTCACTAAAACCCCCATTTCAAAAATATATCAAAATTCCCACGCACATCTGCAAAAATCTCAACACAAATAATATTATCAAGGTTATATTTTATCTTATTTCATCATTATTATTATTTTTATATTGTTATTATTTTAAAAAGGATGCATATTTTGTTTATGGTATTAATTTAAGCCATATATAACATGATTTTGGATTTTTGAGAAAGGATCTTGGCACATAACTCAATATTTATTGCATAAGTTCAAAAAGATATACCTTTCTTTCCATATGTTACATCCATTATACAAATTTATCTTCTGAAAATCTTAATATTTGATTGTAATATACATTTTAATTACAGCTATATGCAGAAAACACCAATATTTTGAATCAATATTTGTCCTATCTTGGCCTTTACCTTGTTTATTTACACTGCCCTTCTCCCAAGACTAGCTCTCTAATGAATCTTAAAAATTTGGGACACAAAGATGATGCAGCTGAACATAAAGTCATATGTAAATCCCTTTATACATTAGGTTATACTCCCCAAGAGGTAAGATGTAAAGAGTTTCTCAAAAAATAAGATTGGGTATTTTTTTCCCCCAAAAATTTAATCGCATATATCAACCAGCTTTGTAGGCATCAAGCTAACATTTTGCTCACATATTTTCACGACTACGAACATATTAGATTTATAATTTTATTTTGTAACAACAAATGTTATGATTTTTGTAAGGGTCTAAGATTTATATAAAAATTTAATGATATTTATTATTACTAAACATGAAATATTGATTATTCTATTTTTACTAATATCTTTGGTTGTTATAAAAAATATATAATTCAAGAATATATGGTATTTTTTTTTATTTAGAAACCTCAAAAAAAACTAATATCTTGTATGATAGTGCATAAAATAAAATCCTATGAAATTTTGCACCTACATTAAAATTGGGTACAAATAGGCATGGAACGTTTAAACGCCCCACTGAACCTCCTATACGATTTTTCTTGTTTTAGAGATTAAATTCTTTCTTTCTTTCTTTCATATCAGAAATCCTCAATATATATATTCACAGATATCAATAGGCTAACTGACACAGAATGTCCTTACTTGGCACTTCAGACTTTGACTTGTACGTGCAATCAAGAGTATCGTAATTCCATGGGGCTCAGTGGACCTTACATTCTTATAAGAACTAAGTTTAACTTATTGATGTTGTATTTTTTTTTATATTTAAAAACCATTGCCAAAAAAAATGTATACGTAAAAGAATAAATGAATGAAATAAAAAAAATAATGAATACAGAAAATAATTTAAGTTTAAATTTTTCATTAATCTCGATAGTTATTGGGATTGTGCATTGGATGGATACATTACATCTTCTGAAAAAACGGCAGAAATATTATATTATCAAGTATGCTTTTTTGTAGTTATTATTGTATCAGTGAAAATAGATTGGATTAGATTATAATCATGGTTTATTATGGGTATCATAAATATGATGGAGAGGAAGAAAGAAAGAAAAGAAGAAAGAAAGAGAGAAAGAAAGAAAGTAAAAATATAAAATGTAATATAAATTTTTTATATTATTCAAAGCTGTGGAATGATGGATTCTTGAAGGCTTCTCAAATCTCCAAGGTACAATTACATAAATTATCTTTATAATGTTAAATGATATATTTTATTTTCTTCCTATTTCTTTTTATTTTTCTTTCTCTAATCACTTTTTCTTTTGTATGATGTATATAGTCGGACCACCTTGCTTCATCTCCTTCGTATTCCACGCGGGCTCGTGAGGCTATTAACAATTACGAAGGTCCACTTTCCCGCGGTTTTTTACCTCTAACTCAGACCGGCATCAACGAGTTCAAAATAACGACGGGTCACAACGCCGGACCTAGTCTTCGATGCGAAACTTTGCACCTGGGACTGAATGGTTTGCTCATCTTTTGTCAAGCCAAAAATCTTGCTTCAAATCATGACACGAAGGATTTAAATGGTTACAGTAATAGGGACAAAAAACTGTGTAGCCATTCTAAAGCCATTACAGAAAATTTTACTAATGGTCATCATCCAGTTGCTGGTAGTGATGCCATACTCATTGCCAACGGAAGTTACCGCAAATCAAATCTACATACCGATGATAGCACACATAATTCTGGCCAATACGATAAAGATGTGCTATTCTTCAAGACGTGCAGAATTAAAAGCTGGAGGATATCTTCCTATCCGGGCGCGACTCCAGTTTTTTCGAGCTCTCCCACGACCTCAGAAAATTTACCTGATCACGTCACTCAACAAAGACCGGCGAATCACAATAATGCTAAACATTATGTAAATGAACCACCATTTTTTGAAAATTTTTAATATACCTTTAAAAAATTTTGGGGGATTATTTAACATATCTTAAAAAAGTTATTTTAAAATTATAATAGAATCTTATTTACGATTATCGCGAATGTACGGTATCTAGATCCAAAAAGTATCTAGTGTTTGCCATTTTACTTTAGGACTTATTGTATCTTTTGTATTAAATAACACCAATTTTTTTTGTCATAGAACATTATAATTCTCATTCGATAAATTTATATACCGAATAAATCATGCCTCTTAATTTGAATGACTCGCATAGTTAGTGTCCACAGAATCTGCCCGAGAAACCTTGGAATCAGCCTAAAAATTTTAAATATAGGGTTAGGATGGTGCTTACCATTTAGTCTCGTATTAAATATTTTTAGGCTTGGACAATGTCGGTCATCGCGATGTTCGAAGCTGATTGGCCAGTTTTTGCGGATTCGCTATTTATAGAATTACAGTTTCATCGCTAGTTTAGTCATTTTTTTTATATGTTAAACGAAGTGCACCAATAGGGTCCGTTACAAATTTTCGTTTCAATATCTCACGCCGAACCAAGAATTCGAATGGTTCCACTTGGAAAATGTGGAATACCCCCTTTTCCTCAGTTCTTGTTTACACGGTATCGTTAACGAATTGATGCGACGCGATAGCGCTCATTCTGGCGATAAGGCCAAATATTCCACCGCGCATTCTGACCTTGATTCTATTCGTTCCTATAAAGATAAGGTTTTATGATTTTGTGATGTTTAACAACTTTTTATTGAGTTTTTTTTAAAAGTCTAAACTTTATTCTAAATCTGCGTTAGGTTTACGGTACCCCCCCCCCTTCCAGCATATATTCTATTACCAATTATATTATATTTGGACCGTCTCAAATATCTTAAATGTTATCTAGTAACGCGTTACAAACTGCTAAGAAAAAAAATGAACACCTGAAATTAAATATAAAAAATGGATGCGCGTCACGCTATTTGGGGGGGGGGGGGGGTAGGCGAAAACGCGTATACGAATTATAAGTAATTCCAAAAGTGACCACCGGATTTAGGTTAACAAAAAGAACCAGCAATTCGCGTTAAATTTTTAAATCTTATATAAAAAATTATTTTTTTGACCATATGTAAATAAACAGAGTTGTTTTATGGAGGAACAGATAGAACCTTTATTGATTCGTAGCAAGTCCCCGGCCAAAGCGACCAGGGTTAATCTTTAATATTTATTATATATATATTATTTTTCTATTTTTCAATACATTTACAGTAATAAAATAAGCAAGACACGTGATGTTAAGGATTAAGCTAGACAATAAAGTAGATGAGATAATTAAATAAACAAAAATCTAGAGTTTTAAAAAATGCGTTAAGGTAATATGAATCAGCATGGTCCTAATTTGGGAATGTTGATATATTTACGGATATCGATTTTGGAATTTAGCATTTGAAACGATCCTTCTTTAGTTCCTGTTGACACCCCCCCCCCTCCCTCCCCCAACTCCCACCACCCTCCTAAGAGAGTTAACTACAATGATCCAAACGAGAAAATGACAAGAATGGCGATTTCTCTTAGATGTCATCTGTTGGACTGGAATAAATAATAGAGAGAGAGAGGGGGGGGGGGGGTTTAGTTAATTCTATATTCAAGTATAAAAGAGGGCAGGAAAGAAATGGTAGAAAAGGCGGGTCTGATAGTGCCCACAAATTGAGCGTTTTTAAACGCCGCGTTTACAAGCGCAAATAATGCATTTCAAATCGCCTCTTTCAAATTGGTGAAAATTACCGTTTGGCGTTAGCAACCATTTTTTAAAAAAAACGGAAACAGGTTAGCTTTTTGCATTACCTATACATTAATATAAAAATGTAATATAAATAACTTACTTATAATCCTAAAAAAAGGGGAAATATTTGGAAAATTAGAAGAAATAAGAAGGCAGACGATAAATATAATTTTCAAAAAACAAATCCTTATTCATTTTTTTTAGAACTTATTTAAAAACATCAATTTAAACAAGGGACGCGTTACGTTTTTTTTATTTAAAAAATGACGGCCAAACGTAAACGCTCAATTGGTGTGCTGTGCACTATTAGCGAGGAGGTTGAGAACGGATATGGTTTTTGTAAATATTGGTCTTCTTTTTATTGAATCTAGGTGTAGGAAATCTTGCTAAATTCAGCTCATTTTCTAGTAGCTGACCGATCGAAACAAAATCAGCTGATTTTTTTTGAACCATTTATTTTTCCTTGTTTGGGCGGCCATTTTGGTTTTTAAATCTCGATAGGGTTATGAGCTTCTTAACGACGCGATTATTTGTTAATTTATTAATTTTTTATTTAAATTTGTTTATTTTTTCATTCTTTTTCTAACCATACAGTCGTCAGCTGGTAACGAGTTTAAGGGTAGGTGCAATATCGCCAAAAAAGTTGTGGAACTGAAACCGTTCGATTCGATTGAAAGACTTCGCTCTGACTTGATCACCCATCCACGCGTTATTTAGAGAAAAATTATATTTTATAAATTTAGCCATTCCATTTAAAAAAAACGCAATCATGAACCACGTCAACCTTGTAAATTTTTTTTTTATTGGTTTACTGAAAAAATTAAAATCATGTTTTTTTTTAAAAAAAAAGAAGGTTTTATTCGTTTTATATGTTTTTTATAGATTTTTTTTTACCTTATAAAAATATAATTTAAAAAAAAAACAAAATATATAAAAACAAAGTGTTTTTTTTTTGAAAAATAATTTATATATTATTTTTATTATTTTATACAATTTTATAAATATAGATATTATTTATAAATTATGAAATTATTTATTTTTATTATTTTATAATTAGAAACGAATTTTTTTTTTTTTATAATAATAGTAAAATAATTTTTTTTTATTATATTTATCGCAAAAAAAATGTAAAAGAAGATTTTTTTTTTTTCCAAAATGATCATTTTTATATTAGTTTTTTATTTTTAGGAGAAATAAAAATTGAATCATGATTTTACCGGGGGAGAATAATGACGGTGGCCACTCTGAGCAGGACTGGCACCCGTGCATGATTGATTTGTCTTAAGATCAAAAATAAGAGGCTGGAAGTTCTTTGTACTAGTGTGGTTAAACGGCTCAGCCGATTTTTAAAAACGGCTAAAACTCAATATTTTATCCAGAAAAATATTATGCAAACCTAAAGATTTCTCTCATAGATGGCACATAGGAATGAACATCTTATTGGAGAAATCTCAACGCTTAAACACTATTTTCCTAGCTATAATGTTGCGTTGTTTAACAACACCATTTTCTACCACAATGTCAGTTTAATCCCGGCATTTTTATATTAGTTTTTTTTTGTGCAGAGAAATAAGAATTTAATCATTGAGGGGGAATAATGATTGTGGCCACTCTGAGCAGGACTGGCACCCGTGCATGATTGTTGTCTTAAGATCAAAAATAAGAGTCTGGAAATTTCTTTTGCCAATGTCAGTTTAATCCCGGCATTTTTATATTATTTTTTTTGGGGGGAGAAATAAGAATTTAATCATAATTTCAGAGTTTGTAACGCTCCTTTTTAAAAGTAGCTAGCTCCAGCTTCCGCTACTACATTTTTAAAAGGAGCTAGCTCCCGCTCCAAATAATGGAGTGCCACTCCATAACCGTTCCTTTGATTTTCATTATTTTAGAAGGTTTACAAAACAAAATCATATATTTTTTTTTATCAAGAAGCTTTATTTATATATTAAATGATCTATCAAAATATTTATAACCTTTTATTAGCCTTTAAAAGTGATAAATTTTCTAAATTAGAATCTAACAAACATCCACGCCTCTCCCCTAAAACCTGTTTTGCAATGCTAAATAGGCACTCACTAGAGGGAAGCTAGGTACTGAATTTTATAAAGATATTTTTTAATTCAGGGAATTTATCGAAAATAGTAATTTTGATTTAAAAAATATTTGTCCATATATTATCTTCCTGATGATCAATTTCATGGAATCCAAAAAAATCTTCCAAATCAATTTGTATTTTAAAGAAAGATTTTTTACTTTTAGATGCTTGAAAATTAAATAGTTTTTTTTTAAACACAAAAGACATTTTGCCCTTAAATTTGCTTGATCATTTGGATCAACATCTTTTAGAAGTTTAAAATATTTTTTGTACGATGGAAATGGAAATTCGATTTCTTCATCCATGATCTCTAAATCCATAATATCTAAAAACTATTTTTTATTATATATCTATAGAATGAATATTAATATGACTTACAAGATTTTCCAAAAAAATTTTCAATATAAAAAGGTAAAACTTGATGTCTACTAATATTTAAAATGATTAGATGAAAAACCAATATAAAACTCGGCTATAAACATTTAATGATGGATAATTTTAAATTAAATAAAATTTCATTTTTATTTGAATTTTAATTAATAATTAATATTTAAAAAAATAATTTAATTTATACATTAAATTTAAAGGAACGCTGGAGCGGCCCTCTTCCACTCCAGCCCTAAAAGGAGCTAGCTCCCGCTCCCCAATCAGGTGTTTTTGAAAAAATGTAGCCCGCTCCTTAACAACTCTGCATAATTTTACAAGGGTGGAATAATGATTATGGCCACTCTGCACTTGTTTATGTACAAATTTTTATTTTTTAAAAAACCCCCCCCCCCTCACCCATTATCCGATTTTTGTTATACGTTTAATTGAATGAATGGGTAATCGGGTAAATTCATAATTAGCTCTAATCAAGATATAAATAAAATTAAAATGAGTTGGCTTTTAAAAAATGGAGTTAGGTATTTATATTACCATATCATATACTATCCGTAGGAATGCAAAGAAAAACTGTTTTTTTATTATCCTTTATATCAGAGACCTCTGCAGGCCTGCCCCTAAGCCAGGCGGTATTTTAATTTTTTTTAAAAAAATATTCAGACCGGGTCTTATATTTTAAAATTAAAACCAAATATTTTAAATGACCATTATTAGTTATAACCAGAGTTGTTAAAAGATCTAGATTCTGTATCTAGATATAAAAATGTGGTATCTGTAACTAGATCGATTTTTGATTAAAATATTGGTATCTAGATATTATTTTAGACGATGTATCTGTATCTAGATCCATTTAAAAACTATCTTTTAACAACTCTGGTTATAACATTCAAAATTATATTTTTAAAAAAAATCCGATCCGGGCCTGAATATATAAAATCCGGGCCGTTAAAATGGTGTCTCTGCCTTATCTACAGATTAAAGAGGTACCATTTATCCGGTCCGGATATTTTTTTTCAAACATTTTTTTCCGGCCTGGCTAGAATTTTTTTTTTAAATATATTTTTATTTATTTCTGATTTTTGCAGCTAAAAATGGCGATTTCAAATATTTGGTTTTTAAAATATACGGCTCGACCCGGATATCTTTTTTTTAAAAAAAATTAAAATACGGCCTGGGTCTGGCCTAGCCGGGCTTAGGGCCGGGCCTGCAGGTCTGAAAGATATTAAAAAATTTAAATGAGGATAATCTCTCATTTTTATTAAACCGTTATTAGATACTTTTTTGAGCCAAATTATAATTATAAAGATCCAGGCAGAATATCCTAAGTAAAACTCGTCAGAATTTAACCGCGCTTATTTCCACCTTGCGTATTCGAAATAATCTAAATTTAAAACACTTAACGCCATCTTACGGAAATTTTTATATCAATTATTATTTTAAAAAAATATATAAATTAATATTTTAATATAAGTTAAGAAATATTTACTATTTTTTTTTGTGATACATATTATACGTTGACATATTTAATATGAACACACAATTTGAAGATGTCAATTTATTTAATATAATCAAAAATCTAAAATAACATAAATTAAACTAAAAATATAAAAAAGTATAATAAATATTCTTCTTAATATTACATTTTTTTTATCTCTATATTTATATTACTAAAATTTACGTCATATATTTTCGTTGTATACGTATTCAAATTTTTCATGAACCCTTACATATTCAACTTTATACATAAAAATATAATTTCCGTACTATTCAAATTTATATGAACACAAACTATTTAATTAAATGCAAAACAAAAATAATACCATTCTAATTATTACAACAAAACATATCTTTAAAAAAGCGTTCTCAAAAAAAATGTTTTAAAGTTTAAAAAATAACGCATCGAAGCTAACATGTCACATGTACACTTAATAGTCAGTCAATCATAAAAACTTTTATATCTCATTTGATAAATTTTTTTAATGTTACGTAGTAAAAAGAAAAAAATTTTTTCGGATTTGAATTAAAAACAATCGATGATAAATTATTTTCGTATTTCACAAAATAAAAATTATTGATTTGACATTACATCCTAAACAAATATACTGCGACACGCCAGTCATTCATACGCTCAGCGTCCATTTCTTCGTAGTTAGAATCTATTAATTATCGAAACATGTCGGAATTCGGCATTGACCCAGCTTTTAAGTATATTTTTTTTAGATTGAAATATCCTGATATTTAGCAAAAAGTCTTTTGATTTGGAGGTCGATATATTAATTATGTTAAATATAAAATAATTTATAAATTTGGTGAGTGAATTTGAATAAACACGAATTTCAGTACATTCTGGTACATATAAGTGACATTAAATTTGCAAGATTAAACATTTTTTTGTTCAAATAAAAGAATAATTTTATATATAATAGAGGCCATCTTTTAGATAAGATAGTTATTGGATAATTAAAACCTTCATCATTTATTTATATTTTCGATAAATTGTATTGTAGCATTTTTTTTTAGAAAATACTATCATATATCGAGATAATGAAAAAATTAATGGTATCCGATATTTAAATAAAAATTCATAATGTAGTTATACATATTTTGGCTAAAAAAAATTAATCATTAGAGTTCTCTAGAAGAAAATCTCAAGGCTCACAGGAACCCCGGGCTCATAAGATCCCCGGTGTTCCCCTTACATATTTTTTTATGTATAAGAAAAATCATCAAAAATATTTATTCGAATATCTTTAGAAATTTTAAAAAAAAAATGCGTCTAAAGAGATTTCAAAAGGTATTATATATGTATTTCAAAATAAATATATAGTAGGTAACAGAGTTGTTAAAGGATCTAGATACAAGTTGTATCTAGATAGAAAAATGTGGTATCTGTATCTAGATAGATTTTTGATTAAGTATCCAGATATTATTTTAGACGATGTATCTGTATCTAGATCCATTTAAAAAGTATCTTTTAACAACTCTGGTAGGTAAGTTGCCTTTTTGATCAGGCTGAGGTTTAGTATTAGTGATAATGAATCCTTTTGTTTCCATTTAAATTCTAAAATTAATTTTGTCATCAGATGATACATTTTATATCCTCTGAATAAAAATTTAGCTATATATTCAATTTTTTTTTCAATTCCGAGATTTGACATATCCTTAGATCGAAGGGTGGGTTATAAAGACATAGTATTTTGTAAATTGGATAGTCATTTGATAAATCACCAATCGTTCACATTGTTTTGAGTCAAAATTAAATCCAAAAGTGGAATATTAAGAGTTATTTTAATGATGATCCTCACATGGGTCCATGGAGAGATTTGTTTTTGTGAATGATCAAAATCATATAATTTCGCTTTCACCTCAACAATAACATAAATATCGAAAAAATTTTTGGATCTTTTTGGTCCTCTAAATATCCATCCCAGGTATTTTAAGGAAAATTATTTTAGGCCCGACCCAGATATATTTAAAATTAACTGCAGGTCTCTTATGTAAAGAAGATATATAGTCTAAAATGGATGTAGGATTTAACTCAATATTTTAGACAGAAAAGTATTGCCTAAGCCTCTAGATTTTGATAATATATGTCTGGACCTTTGTTCCTTCTATTAGCAAAATCTTCAGGCTTGATTAATATTTTTTCTGGATGAAATATTGAGTTAGCCGTTATCAAAAATCGGCTCAAAACGAGCCATTTAACAACTCTATCTAGGATACGTCGCCTAAAAAAATATTATATTATCTAGATTATTATCTTTTAAAATGAATTTAAACACAGATACAATTTCCCCTTTCCCCCAGAGATACATATTATATCATATATATAAGGTGCGCATAATCCCCAAAACCGATCCGACCAATGACATGTAATAATACCTAGACTGACGATTCATTCATTCATTTATTTAAATGCATTTTTTAAGCGTGAGAATTATTATTTACACTTTTTAATTATAATGGTACTCCTTTCATAAATTTTAAAAAGAATAACTTAAATCATAACCACTAACAACTATCGAAATATTGTGAATATAAAAGAGTTATTTTTTAGATCATGAATTCAATTAAAAACCCCTTCATTTACTAAGAATGCATGATTATAGCATTGTTTGACATGAATATGGTTTGCTAAGAATATCTAACTCTTTTAACTTGCCTTTAAAAGGATAGCAGAAAGTTTTATTTGGAAAATAATGTCTGATTGTTTTCAATATATAGATTTGGTCGATGATCAGCAATATCATTGTATTAGATCTATAACAAAAGTATTAATTTCTACGGCAATATATTTTGTCTTATTTCTTCTAAAAATTTAATAGATAACTCTCCAATAAATTTATCCAGCTCCCCTTAAAGGCGCCTACCCCTTACCAGCCCTCAAAAAAAAATTGGATGCAAACTGTTCCTCCCCAACTCCCTCGCTCATTTAAAGGATGGTTGAGGGTTACCATAACTTGGCTGTGACCTATGTCTACCCCATAAATGTAAAGGGTACGGGAAATCCTCCTATCCTAAGGCCGAAATGGTCTAACCTGTTTATATTCTAAAGGACAGTTCAGTCGCCATAGAGTTATTAACACTATAATCTCGAACAAATTAGGGTTAGCCAATTACCTAATTCCTCCTTGATCGTCCACTATCCCTGTCTGATGGGAAAAGACCAAATAAACTCACAAGCAATCCTTGGTTTGGGGGAAAACATCTTTCACTTGTGTTTGTGTCTCCCATTTTTTCTCTAACCCAAATATTGATCCAGCTGAAAGGTCAATTTCACTTTATCCCAATAGTTATGTCTATCAGTGGGTCCTAAATGTTACAATCAACTCAAATCACCGTGAAGTTGTCTCGGATCTCAATGAAGTCTTTTTTGCTCCCCCCCCTCATATATATTAAAGAAATATATATAGTTCTTATTTTTGTCTTTTTTTTTACATGATTTTTTACATGTTGTTTTAATATAGTTTTATTATCTATAATATATATAAAAGCCATGTCACAACAAATTCAGCCATTAGTATTCCTTTAAAAAATATTCGTCCAATAAAAATCATCATAAGCCAATTGCAATTTCTAATATATATTATTTTTAATATTTTTAAATGGTAAATTAATAGAATTGTTATCATGGAAGCAGATTTTAGTTTTGTTATTTAATACAACTCAATTGATAGCTGATATTTTTAAAATTTCGCCATTTATTACCATATTGGCTATCGTATAAGATATTCCATGTTATGCACGCAACTTTCAGCTAAATACCTCTCTTATCTTTTCTGATGATTTGGCCTTTCTATATGCATTCCACAGTTTTGTATATTTTCTCATCACTTCATAATTGTTGAATGTATGTCATTCATATAACTTATTATAACATTTTTGATTAAATGTATAACTTTTTTGGTTTACTTATATATAATTTGGCTATGATGATTGAAGTTAACCTCCTATTATTTGTTAACTTAGAATATCTTTTTATTTTTCTATTGTAATTTAATAACAATGTCTTAAAAATTTAATTTTATATATTGTACCTATGTAATAAATCATTTGTTATTTGGAGGGGTGGTATTTGTGTAAAATTTAAGTTAGATGAACATATTTTCACTGATTTTTATATGGCATGGTACTTTTATATTCATCAGGAGCTAATTAGTAGAATGATGGGTAAAACAAATATTTTCTCTTCATTTGATGATAAATTATTTTGAAAAATTTTCCCAATAATATAAAATGGCAAAAAAAAGTACATTCTTATAAATCCCTTACATCGGATATATTTTTCTGGATAAGGAAAAAATAAATTATTATGGGTTTTGCTGAGCTTGGAAAATATTTTTCACAATTAATATGAGCTTGTTGGCTTGAGAAAAATTTTTCAAAATTATTATGGTCCAGATGCTTGAAAATTTTTTAATTTTAAATATGGGCTAGACATTAGCCTGAAAATTTATTTTCGAAGACATGGCCAGGCATGATCATAAAACCAAGGCCTATACAACTTACATATTCTTATTGTATTTTTAATGCATTATTACTTTTTATATATTTTATTTCAGTTCTCAACTGCCAAAATTATTATGGTCTTTAACGGGTTTGAGAAAATATTTACAAGTGAATTTTTTAAATATTAGATATCAGCCATAGGTGTAATATTTAACACAGAACATTTATATGGAGGTAAACGCTAATTTAAATATATTTTTACTCAAAAAAATGTCGTGTTTGGAAGTTTTAGTATAAATAATAGTTAGATAAATATATTCAATATAAATCTAATAATACCTTTTAAAGATATCACTTCTAAGGATATGACTTAATTATTTCCAAATACAAATCCAAAATGAAAATCGAAAATGAATTCAATTTATAAAAATTACGAGTTTATATATAAAAAAATTTATATGCAAAAAAAAAACATTTTATATGCTAAATTACAATAATCTATAGTATTATTCGTACATTTAAGTTCGTTATGGGCTTTTATATTCAAAAAAAAATTGTTCATGCAAAATTTAAAATAAACAATAATATTCTCCGTACATTCAAGTTCATTAAGGATAACTTTAATATTCATCTCTCATTTAAATATTCAAATCATATCATAAAAAAAAAATACATTTTTTTAATAACTTTAATAGTATTCACTCTAAGTCTTAATGGGTTGGCCTTGATCTGGAATAGGGGTAAGCGGGATTAAAAAGAATAAAAAATAGATATATTTCCAGGCTTGTGAAAAAATTTTGAAAATTACTATGGGTTGGCCAAGCTTAAGAAAAATTATTTATAAAATTATTATGGTTTGGGCTGGGCTTGGAAAATATTTTTATAAATTATATTAAGCTGGGCTTGATGAAGATTTTTCAAAATTATTAGACGTTAGGGAATTTTTTTATTATCAACTAGGGTCAGAAATTGGCCTAAAACAAATTTTTTTGCAGGCCTGGGCTCGGCCTGATCAAAAAACAAAGGCCCATAAAAATCTGATTTTGATTGTATATTTCATTATGATTTTTTAAATATTTTATTTCAGTTCTCAACTACCAAAATTATTATGATCTTTCATTGGGCTTGGAGCAATTTTTTCAAAATTATTATGGCTTTGTACCTTGCTTGGAATTTTTTCTGATATTAAATATTAGGCATAGGTGATCATTAATATTTATTATTTAACAAATAATATTGATATGATCAAGTAAAAGCTTTAAATATATTTTGACTCAAACCATAGTATTCAACTTAGTTTTATTTTAATGGATTGAACCTGGCCTGAAGGGGATAGAGGGTAAAAAGAATATTAATTGGATATTATTTTCAAATAACACGTAACAACTATTAAACAATAACGATGAAATTAATCTAACGGAGAGATCTATTTGGTTTGGTTCGTACTCTTTCGGATAACGATCTTGAATTAAATCTTCTTACTCTCTCTCCTTTAGATTTTCATCGTTATTGCTTATAACGTCCTCTTTATTTAATATCTCTTCGGTTTTCTTTTCTACTTCGGTTCTCTCTTCAAATTCGTATTCTTCAGTTAATAAATTTTCGGTTCTTTTCCTTAATTGATCAGTATGACGTATAATCGTTCCTCTATACTTACTTCATATCGTAGTGATCCGAGTATGCTTTTAATAATTGTCTAAGCAATCTTGATAAACTCCTCCCATCTCGCGAAATCTTTTTACACCTTGATATTTTTTTAATCCTTTACTTATTTCAAAAGATTCAAATGCTGCCATTACAATTATCTCATATGCAGATATAAGTATCATATTAAATTCCTGAATACTTTGATAGCACTTTTCTAAATATGTATATAGTAGAACACAGGCACCAAACATTCAATATCTAATCATTATAGTTTACATCGGACGGCCATAATTTTATCATTTACTAATATAAATTTGTTGTACTCAGCTGTAATAGTTACCTTTCTATTCTTAATAAATTAGATTAACTTTAACTCAAACCCGTTAGAGCTATAATGGCTTTTTCCCCGTTCGAATATTTGGTCTAACAAACCTCTAGGTTTAATTTTTAGTAGTATTTCGGCGGGACTTTGTTCAGTTTCTGCCTCTGGTGTATTACGGTTTGTAGAGAAAATTAGCTAGACTGGTTTGTAAATCCCCCTCGTTTATTTTATTCATACTCTGTTTAAAGGTTCGAACTAAACGTTCGGCCATATCGTTAGTCTGAGGATGGTATGGACTTCCGTGTACTAATGTATTCCGTTTTTTTTGAAATAATTGAATTCTTTGCCTGCTGAATTGTGGCCCGTTATTAGAAACGATTATTTTAGGAAATCTGAATCTGGCAAAAAAATATTTCTTAATATTTTTATCGTGCTTTCGGTTGTAGTACTAATTTATGGCTAGCGACTGGTAGCATCTATCACTACTAACCAATAATGATTTTGAAATGGTTCAGCATAATCAATATGTAAGGTGCCATGCCTTTGGTGGTTTTGTCCAATTTTGAAATGATATCTTTTGAGGGATATCGTGTTGTTCCTGGCATTCTCTACATTTTTCGACCTATATTTCTATATCTTAGTTTATATTAGACCACCACACGTATTGTTTTGCTCTCATCTTCATTTTTACCATTTCAATATGTCCTTGATGTATCATGTCTGACACGTTATTTCGGTATTGTTGTGGTATTATCATTTTAGTTCCCCACAGTAAACAACCTCTCGCTGTTGTAATCCTCTCTCCTTTGGCTATACTCCTTTAAAAATGTATATAGAGATAGCATATCAGCATTGGCTAGTTGTCGACTACTTTTGAATTCTATTTCATATGGGTAACCTGCTAAAAATAAAGCCCATCTATGTATTCTGGCAGTATATGTTGTAGGTATATCTTTTCTTGGATTGATGGCAAGAGCTTCTCTTTCTATTTGGCTATAATTTTTCTCCGCTGCATTTAGCGTTCTTGAGGCGAATGCAATTTGCCTCTCCTTACCCCCTTCTGTATGTGATATTACTGCCCAAATTCCTATGGCTGGCGCATCTGTTGCTAATATAATGGGTAATTTTGGATCATAATATTGTAATATTGGAGTACTACTTATTTCTTGCTTTATTTTTTTTACGTGTCTTTGCATCCATTAGTCCATCCCCAAACAACTGCTTATTCTAATAATTTGTATAATGGTTTGGCTTTGACTGCAAAATTTGAAATAAATTTTGAAAAATATGATGCTGACTCTAGAAATGACTGTTAATTGTTTCAAATTTGTTAGTTCTGTATCTTTTTTTACTGTCTCAATATTTTTTTCGGTAGTTGTAATCCCGTTTTTGAAATATTATATCCTAAGTACTCGACATTTTGTTTGAAAAATTTACATTTTTCTATTTTTAGCTTGATTACATTTTCATCTAGACATTTTAGTACATTTTTTAAATTTGTTTAGTGCTTTTCTTCTTAAATAATCCCCTATGCGTATTAATTGCAAGATATTTTTGAGACTCTTCCCCCACTTTAATTTGAAAATAGGCATCTGAGAGATCTAATATTGAAAATTCCTCTTCTTTTCCCAAACTGGCTAATATCTTCGATTCTTGGTATTGGGTATGAATGAATCAATATTAATATTTTGATCTATAGTTTAAAATCCCCATAAATTCGTAATGTTTTATCTTTTTCGTAGTGTATTGTTAGTACTTAGTAGTAATAGAAATATAAGTCAATTAATAATTCTTGCAATTGTTATTAGTAATAAAAATATAAATGAATAAATAATTCTTGGAATTTTCTTTTCTTTATCTATCAAAATAATATTTTTTTTGTTATTCAAATTCATATTACTCATAATGTAAATAAACATTTTACAAAAAATACAAAAATAACAATTCAACACATATCAAATATCATAAAGGTAAGGATATCATTCTCATTCCCCGTCATTTTTGGCAGGCTATCTACTAGTATTAATATAAATATAATGTTTATAATATTAATATATTGTTTATAATATTAATATAATGTTTATAATATTAATATAATGTTTAAAATATTAATATAATGTTTATAATATTAATATAATGTTTATAATATTAATATATGGTTTATAATATTAATATAATGTTTATAATATTATTATAATGTTTATAATATTAATATAATGTTTATAATATTAATAAAATGTTTATATTAATAATATAAATGTAATGTTTTAGCTTGCTAAGCATACTCTCTAAAAAAAAATTAATTCATCACGAAAATAAAACGCAGTCGACAGGATTCGAACCTGTGCGGGAAAACCCAACTGATTTCGAGTCAGTCGCCTTAACCACTCGGCCACGACTGCGACTATAAAACTTACACTATATAAATATTCTAATAATTTTATTACACGTTAAATTTTTATAATTATGATTTTCATTATATAAATAAATTATTAATTACGCTAATAAAATTATATAAAATATATTCTAATCATCATGTGAGATGAGGCTGCCAATGAAGCTGATGTAATTGGCCCTGTGAATAGCTATTGCGAGTAAGAAGAAGCCTTCACGAGGTTCATCTGTTAGTTTGCGGATTAGCGATCCAAGTTCCTTGAAGAAAGAAAGAGCACGATTCCCAAAGGTAGTCAGGGTAGTGGAAATGATGGGAATGAATAAGTGATCTTGGGATATTTCTGAATATTTTGCAATTTTTAGAAGCTCCTTGTTCTCCAGAATGTTAAGGGATTGATTGGAAGGAGCCAATGGATCAATACAAGAGTAATCCCAGACCAAGAATTGACCTCGCTTCCAGTATCTTATAAATTTTAAATTAATGAAAACTTTTAACAAATTATAAAATTAATAAAAAGTAATATTTATTTTTATCAGTCTCAGTTCAAATAGCAATAATTACATGTTTTAGATATTCGTTGGCAGTAAAACAAAACCAGCTGCACATATTGATCTTCATATAATTCATCTCATTTATACAGTTATTGTCCACATCTATGCTTTGTTACATAATAAAAAAAATTATAATATAAACTTCTTTATCCTATAATTATTTATTTAATCAACGTGCCTAAATCTTTTCCCACAATCTCATACCAATTGCAGCTCCTATTGAAACAAATCTTTCAGACATAAAAAATCATTCCTCATACTTAAGGTGTAGTGGTCATAAAAATATTTCCATTTTTAGCCATCAATTATATTATATTAAAATAAAAATTGATTTAATTATAAATTTTAATATAACATTTATCTGTTCTATTGTAATTAAAGTTTGTAAAACTAAACCTTAAGAAATTTTCTATTAGGTTTTTTGGCCCAGCCCAAAATTATTTTTACCTAGCCTTGACTCCTAAAATATATTTTGTACAATTTCACTGGCCTGGCCCAAAAAATATTTTGCATGACCCAGCCTCTTGGAGCCAATATCTAATTGTAATATTAAATAAGTCATCTCCAATACTTTTGACTTGAAATAGATTATTTCTGAGTCTTATCTAACAACTTGGTACTTTCTTTTACACTTAGAAAGATTTGAACCTTGATTTTACAATTGATTTCAGACCACAAAAAAAATTTTGCTTTCATAATTTTTTTATGAATATAATTTTCAAGAATAACAACAATTTTTAATTAAAAATCTTGGTATCCTTCTCACCAATGAAGAATTTTACATCTCTATTTCACTTTGACTTGGTGCAATACCTCCCTTTCCAGGGGCGGACTGGGCTGGCCAGTAAGCTTAGTGGGAAAATCTCCCAAGAGGGCTCGAGATTTTACAAATTTGAGGGCTCCTTAGTAAAGAAAAGAATTTTTTTTTTTTTAAATTGGCAAAAATTTCAATAAGTTTTAATAAAAAAAAATTAAAAAGTATCTATTATAAATTTAAATAATTATTAAATATTAATCATCTGGTGGAATCATAAGGCCGTGACTGCTACTAACGCCCGTGATATTTAGTGAAAAAACTAAATATCACACCTGCGATATTTAGTGAAAATACTAAATATTAGTGAAAATACTAAATATCACACCCTCAATTATTAAATATGTGTTTAATTTAATTCTTCCATTTTTTATAATAATTTTTATTTACTTGAGAAAAACTACCAATGTAATATTTTATATTAATAATCTAAATGTAACAATGAAGAGGATAAACTGAACCATATTTTCAAATATCTATATCATTTATAAATTAATTTCAGCTGAATTCTATGAAAAATAATAGCCCGGTGTAATTCTGATATTTCAAATAAAACTATGATATAAATTTAGGAAGCTTGGAAGGATTAGGAAATAACTAATATAAAGTAATTATACCAAGAAGACCTACTTATTAACCTAAATTTACAAAATTAGAGTTATATATGCACAACACAATCTCTATAATAGCAAACAATCCATATTGAAAAACTAAAAAAAATATGAATATGGGTTTATAAATGCAATAAATACATTTTGATTATGCTTATTAATTGTAAAAAATAATTTGAACCCAAGTTTTTTTAAAAAACACCCTAATATTTAATCAAAGAATATTAATTTATAAAATTTTAATTGCCATATATAAATCTAAAAGACTCTAGTTTTTTTTAATAAATAAAAATTACAATTTTTTACATTTATCTGGTTTCCTAAATTTTAAGCCTCTACTTCTAAGGCATAAATTTGCATGTTCAAATTAGATATTTACATTTAATAAATATGACCAATAGTCAAAACTGATAATTAACCTTCTAAAATTTAATAATATATTATTCTAACTATTTTTCTTTACTTTTCATAAATAATTTAAAATGATAAATACAAAAAAAAACTTAATCCTTTATAGCATAGAAGGGGGTATGAGGCTAATTGTATAAAAAATGTTATTACTTATTTTTTGTATGGATCTTTTATCTTAATATTTGTAAGTAAAGTATATATCTCAAAATAATTTAATTTTGTTTGATTATTCAACACTTATAATGGTTTTGGGAGGGATTGCATAGACCCCACCTAATCTTGCCCATTATGTGGGTTTTTTTTTACCTAATTTGAAGAATTAAACAATAAATTTTTTTTAAAACTGTTATTGAAATGGATTGATAATAATTTATTTACATGATAAAAATAGGCTTCAACAAATGTACCTTTATGCACAAATACAATTAGTTGACTAGATAATACTTTTTATTAAAATATAAAAAATTATAAATAAATTGATAATTATTTACATGATAAAACTAAACTATAATGATAATTTAAATTTCTTATATAAATACAACCAATAAATTTATTTATATCAGGAATAATAAATAATGGATGAAATAAAAGCCATTTATGATTTAAAAAAACAAAGATATTAGTTTGAAACAAAGTTGCGGCACAGGAAATCTCAATATCTGTGGCCCATGTACCATTGCAACCCATTTTGTTCTTCACAATGTAATTCATTGTGCTATCCCCTATCAACCCCCTAAAGAAGCTGATGTGCTTTTTTTGAAGCATAAAAGAAATCAGAATAGTCCTGATCATTTCATGATGATGCTCAGCATTGCTGATTTTTTAACGAATTATTTATAATTTGTATTTATAATAAAATGGATAATATCGTGAACGAAATTTAGTAAACTATAAAGCAATATGAAAATTTAAAATACATAAATCTTTATATATCAGATTTTAGAATGTCACCAAAAAGTACTACCATAGTAATACTTTACTTATTTCCCAATATTTACTTGACTCAAAAATATTTCATACCAAAGGTAAATTGTTGATATAGACAAATTTATAAACCTTTTTAATAGATTTAAAAACTCTTCTTTTAAATATGAAAGAAGTATATTTTTATCCTATAAAGATTTACAAGATGCTATAAAGCAATATGAAAATTTAAATTACATAAATCTTTATATATCAGATTCAAAAATTTTAAAATCACCTCTTTTTGAAAAATTTAGATGTAAAAGCATAAAATTTCTTTGTATATTTGGTGGAAAGTACAATAAAAAATCCACAGGTCTACGCAATTACATGTCTATAAAACTAGGATGTCAATTCCATTTGTAAATTACATTCATAAAAAACAAATTATTTGTCAAGGATATGCATGAAAATCACAATCATCCCCATGGTAAAGGCACATAATCTTGAAATTATTAAGATAAATATATAATTTAACTTAGTGATATGGATAGGCTTATAGGCTTAATTAAATTTTGATAGAATATATATAAGATAAAAGTATGAAATAATGTTTTTAAAAAAATGAAAAATGCATTTTTTGATTATAAAAATACTATCTAATTTTAGATGAAAATTTATACCAAGCATTACCCAGACAAAGACTTAATGATGCGCAGTATAAATTTGTAGTTGAAGCTATAACTACAGGAGGAAATAAATCCAAAATAAAAAATAAACTATTTTTGAAGGAAAGTTTATAACCCTAAGGGATTTGCATAATATAGACAAAAATACAAAAAAAACTTATGATAATGATTTAATTACAATGATAGATAAAGTTAAGGAAGATAATGATGCTAATATGGAATTATATATTGTAGATGGGAATCTAATTGGTATATATTATGAAACTCATCAAATGCAGTATATTTTTTCAAAATATCCTGAGGTTATATGTGTGGATGCAACATATCGATTAAATAATAGACATATGCCTGTGTATATTTTGGTATAAATTGATGGAAATAATAGATCACATATTATATGTGTATGGATTGTCAAATCGGAGTCATTTGATGTAGCATCACAAATACTTCAAATTTAAAAAAAACTGAATTTGTGCTGGGAGAAAAGCTTAAATTGGGGCATTCCCTCATGTTCATTTGGAATTATGTAGGAAACATGTAACCAGAGCTTGGGGGGATAGGGAAATTACCCACAAAAAAGGAATATTCCTAATGATATGATTAATAATGTGAAGCATCTGTTGTATAGCATGATAGATGCACAGTCTTCTGACATATATTTTGAAAATTAACTAATTTAAATCTAGAATCATTAAATAACTATTTTTCTGGCTGGCATCATATCAGATATGAAGGGTCCGATGCTTGGAAAAGATATCATTTAAACAATATACAAATAACAGGGTAGAGAGCATTAACAAATATTTAAAAATTAACATAACCAAGTACTCTACCCTTCCAAATATTTACTAATTTATGTCAATTAAAATGTTAAATGCTGAAAGGGAACATGATAAAGCAAATCAGCTAGAGCCACCATTTTGGTAACATGTATAGTAATTATTCTCATGTTAAAAATTACTATTAAATTGATAGCTTGCTTCCTTTCGTCTCGATGATCCGGTAATTCTTATATAAAGTTTGCATCAGATATTAGAATAAATTAGGCTCTCGTTTAAAATTTTTAATAATAATTACGGGTAAAGATGGCGTCCCAAGCAGATTCGTATTGATGTATAACTTTTAATGAATGAATCGTCAGTCTGGGTATTATTATATGTCATTGGATCTGACATTTTTTTATGTTTTATTTTTCAACTTTCATTCATTATTTAAGCGCGTTTTTTTTTTAAATTTTGATTTTACCGGAAATGCAATCAATCATGTTTGGAATACCTACTCTATAAATTTCAGACATGTCCCTGAACTTTAGAACTTAATAAAATTTATATTAGATTTTCCATAAATATTTTATATGTTACTTGGAAACTTTAACAGTTTTATTATCTAAAAATTTACCTTATTGTTAGTCATTTATTGAAGTAAAATAAAGTTTAACTGGGTTTGTTTTTATTAGTGGAATAAAGTAGAACAATAATATTTCACGAATCGAATTCAAATATTATGTTTCTTAAATAAAATACCTCATTTTTACCAAATTTTGTATCTGGATACTTTATCAGTTACGACTTACGATTAAAATGATATAGTTTGTAAAATCTGATTATAAGATAATAACTCAACTTATTAATCTTTGATCATATGGTCTGCATTTTAAAATTTAAAAAAAAAACTTTTTCGATTTTTTTTTGATTTAAAAAAAAATCAATGATTTAAATACATTCTGCTATAACCAATAGGCTTTTTATAAATATAAAGCTAAGATTTTTTTTTATTATTTTGGAATTTCTTAGAGGGGAAAATTGTTTTTTTTTTTAACTATCAGCATTATAATACATATAAAATATAATAATTAAATAAATATTACAAAAAATTTTAACGCGCCAATAAAAAAAAAACAAAGTAGACAATTTGCGATTAATCTTTCCGCAATATAAGAACGCGCGATATAAGATACAGCCGAACGATTTATATTATTATACGCTTCACTTTTCGATCAAAGAATGAAGGATTTACAGCGAATATTTATTCAATTTTTTTTTTGAATATAATTGGATTTGTTTTTATAAAATTAAGAATAAATATGAATATATTTATCCGCGCCGGAAATGGATATATTATGTATTTCCGGTAAATTACATTTTTTTTCTTCTTTATTACAAATTAGCTAAAATAAAAATTTTTTTAAAAAAAAACGAGTAGCAAATCGACCCAGGAGTGAGTTGAGTTTTATTAGAGACTTAATACAAATACCGGTTTATTTCGGTTAACGAATTTTTTTACAAGAATTTTAAAAGGCAAATAAAAATGCTTTTTCTTTAAAAAAAAAGGAGAAGAATTAGAAAAGAAAAAAAAGGGAGAAGAATTAGAAAAGAAAAAAAAGGAGAATTAAAAAAGAAATTTTATTAAATAATAATTCACGTGAGCAAATATTTAAGAATCATATATATATAATATTTATATAATTTTTCATTCTCATCCGATTTTAAATTTTAAAAATAAAATGGAGATTGGAAGGGGGGGGGGGGGTTGTTTTGCATTTCTTTAAAATTTTCGTGAGTATAATAAAAAAATAACGCCTCCTAGTTGCGCTGTGGATGCTTTTAAAATTTATACAATTTTTTTTTAAAACCGAATAATTGATTTTGTGGTTATTCCTGGCCATGCAACAAAATAATCCTTTTTTTTCTTCTTTTGACTCCACAAGGTTTTGAAAAATGAAGTCCCAGCCAAATTAGCGGAAGAATGGGTTGAGCGTAACCAGTTAAAACGATGCCCTAAAAATTGTAGAAATGGTTAGAGGACGATTCGATTTCCTCGTTGAGCAGGTGGCTCAAGCTATCCTTGATTTCGCCGTCTTCCTCGATGGCGGTTGCGTAGGCGTAGTTTTGGTCCAACACCGAATTGCTCGCTAATCTGGGCGCGGGTTCGAAGCAATATTCGAATAAAGGGTTGTCGGCTATTCGACCGACGTGCTCGTTGACGCCGACGCCGCCGCCACCTTCTTGATGGTAATAATATGGGGAGGAAACGGAAGGGGCAGCGGAGGAGAGACCGGAAGTGAAGTAATCCGCGAGAAATGACGAAGAACTATCGATTATGTGACCATTGAGAGGCTGTGGCGGTAACACTATTTTATCTATTATCACGTCTTGTTTTGGGTTAAACCCGGGTTGGTCGTTGATAGTAGGATATGTTTTGGGATAATCTTTCGCGTTCGTAAGTGTGTCCCCCCTTTTATCGTGGGAAGACTCCAAAGGTAGACGAGGCGAGAGCGTGGGTGGAAGCGTAGCTGGTGACGTGGAATTCCCCTGGGTCTCCCTCATAATTTCGCCGTCCTCTTTGCGCGCGAGCGGTTGGAGCGGAATGGAGGTAGATGGAACCGGCGTTTTGTATTTGATCAAAAGCGGGCAAACAATTTCGAGCGCCTTTTTGATGTTTCTCACGTTTGGCGCTATAGTATCGAATAAAGATGACATTTATATGTTTTGCAAATACTAGTTTTTAGTGCTACAGGTAACGTCGGTGAAAGTGGACTCGTTACTAAAGGCGTATTTTTTTTATAAGGGAAAAGGAACGCTTACTCGTTACTCGTTTCGAAAAGTAACGAGTAATGCGTTAAAACGATACTTTCGATTATTTCTTAAAAAACAAATTATATATTTTTTAAAAAATTTTTTTTTAAATAAAATAATTTAAAAGCCGAGTTTTTAAATCCCAGATCAACCACCAAATATTTTTTTATTTTATACGGTCAAAATATTATTAAATCTAATTAATATTTCAATCGATCCACAAGGTATAATGTTAATTTGTATTCTTAATTTTATAAGGAATACACTACTACTAGTGTTGCTAAAAAACCGGATTCGGACCGGTTTTAAAAAACGGTCCGATTAAGATTATAAACCAAAATCTAAAGATATTGTGCACAGGCAGAAATGCTTGGAACATCTATGCCAAATCTAGAAGCTTACATAAAATTATAGGTAGCTAAAATCTTAATTTGAAAAATCGATGCAGATAGGACTTTCTAACTACTACTACTACTACTTATTTCCTCGGAGGAAGATGATTTAACTCTGCCCTAGCACCAGTATGAAACCATTTTTTTTTACAACCAATAAAGAAAATTGGGCGCTATAAGCCTACATTTAGTAAGTGTAGATTAAGTGTCCTAAATCAAATATGCTATAACCTCGATGTACAGAAGCTCAAATCTAAATATTAATTCAGATTAAATTTCTGATAAAGATTTTTCTATAAAAAAAAATTTGATGAGGATCTGAATGAAGATTCTTTTGAAAATGATCTGAATGAAGATTATTAAGATTCATGTGAAGATGATCTGAATTAAGATTCACGTGAAGATATTCTTGTAACCTTTTTTTGAAAATAAAAAATCATTTCTTTTAAATATTTTTAATAAATCCCCCCCCCCCCAAATTAAAAATAATTTCTTTATTAAATATTTCTGTATAATTTTATTTTATCCGTGGGGAGAAAGAAAATTTTTTTTAAATATATTTTATTTAATATTATACGAGTAACGAGTTACTTTTTTGAAGTAACGGTTTACGGCGTTAGTAAAATGCGCATAGCTATTTTGCATAACTTCCAAGACCCTCGTTCTCCAGATGATATTTCCCTCACGCGTATTTTAAACTGCCACCATTTTGATACATTTTTAAAAATGATTCAATCAAATCTTTGACCGATCACGTGATCAAAAAATTGCCGTTAATAAATCAATATTTGGTTATAAAATCTAGAAATTTTTTTTTTTAAATTCGTTCGAATTTCGCGAATTTTAATCGCGACGTTTCGACGATAATCATTTGATGATTTATAAAAATATAAAGTCACTCACAGAAAAAAAATGTCAGTAACCTAAACGTTCGAAAAAAAAAATCAATAAATACCTTACCGGTTATCGTTATACTCCCCGTGGAAAATATTTTGAGTGTTGCTTTCGGATCTTTTAATTGATAGGTAGCGCCAGGATGTAACTCGGGTTCGTAACTATAAAAATAATGTATTACACAATTACTCGATTTAAGGAAAAAATACGACGATTAACCACTAAACTATTAGATACCGAGGCCGCCAAGCCCGCTATAAATTTTTCAACTGGTCTTTGGGGACCGACCCAAAAATCTTCTAACCCCGGGCCAAAGGACCGGCTTAGCCGACCTTTACTCAAATATCATTTCTTGCCCCACCCTTCCTTCCCAAATCCCATGCACAGTTCGGGATTTCTGGGTAACGAAGGATTGGGTCTCGGGTAAAGGTCCGCCATGACTTTTACTTAGAAAAATTATTGATCGATCCGTGTTCCCAAAATGTCAAAAAACCTGAATCCAAATGATAAATATTCGGATTCGGGAAATTCCGTGACGAATCTACCAAAATAAAACGCGAATTCCCGACGGCCATTTTTTTTTTTAAAAATGATGAAATCGGCACGAAGGTTAAATAGGTTGTGTATTAGAGGTCTGCATTAAAATAATTTTTTACCAATTCGGTTTGAAAACATTAAAAATTTTTATTTTAATTAATAAAAAAATTGTTCTTACGAACTTAAAAAATAAAAAGCCTTTTCCTGGTATAACTTTTTATAAAATAAATCAACTTTTTGGTTTAATTAAAAAAAAAACTTTTTCTAACAAAAAAAACAAACTTTTTTCCCATATAAACAAATTAAAATCTCCTTTTATGGTTAATGAAATAAAACTTTTTTCTTTAAAATATATAATTTTTTAGATATATTAAAAATTAAAATATATAATTTTTTAGATATATTAAAAATTAAAATTTCCATTTTTGGGGAATAATGAAATTACTCCATTGTGTTATTTTATTTTAGTAAAAGTAATGATTGTTTATCTTTACATTGCCCTTTTTATTTTTATTTTCTTATATAATAATATAAATTTTATTTTTTATAACATAATTTTAACAAAATAATATTTTTTAATTTAATTTTAAAATATGAATAAAGAATCGATTTGCTAAGAAAATCAAAATTAATTTTTATAAGATAAAAAACAATGAAGATAATAATAAAACTTAAATCGTCTATAACAATTTAAAATTATTTTTGATGAGAATGACAAAAAGCTAGATTGGATTAGCTGCAATGATTGCGACTCCATCTTTAAATATAATAGCAAAAGTGGCACCTCCTTCTTCCTTCGGCATCAATGTTCATCTGCAAATCATGAAGATTTGATAGATAATAAAAAAAATAACTGGATATTTTGAAAAAGACATTTCTCAATTAAACAAATCGATAAAATCTGGTCTAATAGCGAATTTTGTAGAATATTGCGCTTGAGACATTAGGTATTATTATAATTTAATAAAATATTCTTTTATCTTTTTTAGGCCATTTCAAGCAGTTCAAGGACCTGGATTTATATATATTTTACAAAGATTTGTCGACTTAGGGGCAACATATGGTAAATTGGATGTTAATAAGATCATCCCTTGTGCAAGATTAGCAAGAAAAATATTAGCAATTTCTGCAACTAGTGCTACTTCTGAAAGAGGATTTAGCATTGCCGGAAGGAAAGAAGAACGTGTTTGAATCCCGAAAATATGGATTCATCATTATTTTTGCATTATAATTACTTATTATATTTATTTTATATTTTGTAAAATATTTTATTTGATAAAATAAATTGTCCATAATTTAAATTGAATATTTTTTTTAAAAGCATAATATAGTAATTTCCTAATCTATAAAACTTATAGAGGAGATGTAATGTTGAAACTATTTTCATTAGATGTTCAAAATAGCGGGGTTGGTTAAAAAATTTTTTAAACATTGAGTGAGCGGCCATATTATCCAAAAACCCGCCCAATATAGACCTCTATTGTGTATATTATGTACAAATCAAAATTTTTAATGCCCCCAGCTGAAATGTATCTCGAGTTATGGTACCTTCAAAAGTTCTAAGAAAGCCTTTTTTCCTCTCAGAATCTCTAAATACTCAAAAAAAAAAAATTTTTTTTGGTCTAAAGTAAACAAATCACATATAATTTAGTAGCCCTCTAAAAGCTTCTCCTTCAGAAAATGCGAAAAAAATTATTTTTAAAAAATATCCTCAGTATCCTTAGTATTGCTAAATGTCTAGTTTTGAGCCGATTTTCAAAAACAGCTGACTCAATTCTTGATCCAGAAAAATGTAACGCGAGCCTGAATTGCTCGCAGAAAGAACAAAGTTCTAGACATCGAAATCTCGAAGCTTAGATAGTATTAGTCGTTTCTAACAATAGGCTCAAAGCGAGCAACAACACTACAGTGTCCTCGTATTTCCGGTAAAACAAAAGGGTCCTAATACGAAACGACGAAACTCACCAAATAAAATAGGTTTTTTTACCAATATACACCTATATATTTAATCGAAAGTACTGATGGAGAAAAAAAAAGAGAAAAATTTAAATTTTTTTGTTGAATTTTAGGGGATAAATAAATCAATTATAGAGGGCGCTACTTTTAAAGATAATTATGATGGCGCAATAATTCTTTACAATTTAAACAAAAAAAAAGATTAATAAAAATTTAATCGGTATGTTTTATTCATTTGAGATAGTAAACATTTTTTTTTGTCTACAGATATATAATAATGATTGCTCTTTAAGTTGCAAGAAAGAAAGAAAGAATGCAAGAAAGAAAGAATGCAAGAAAGAAAGAAAGAAAAGAAAGGATAATAAATTAAAATCAATACCAATGTAAATACAATAATGTCGTTTAAAAAAACCAATAAAATAGTTTGAAATCGATTACCACGTGGTGTAAGCTATCGCCCGACCGCTACCCGAAATTTTTTTATAAAAAAAGAAAAGAAAATGGCGGGCTCTAACCTAGCTTGAGGTCTATGCTCTTCGGCGAACGTGTTGATCCTAAGAGGGAAAGGCATTTGGGTCGTGGCTAACACGTTGACAACCCGGAAATGACAAAATGACACGTCGAACCCTAGCCTTTGAAGGGTGCGAGCGAATTTGCGGCACGCTTGCTTGGCTTTATCTTCGCTGTTCGTTAATTATGGTATTTTTATTTTTTGATAAAAAAAAAAATGTAGAGGTTTTAAAAGCCATTTACTAACGTGGGAATCAGTGATACGGCCATTTTAAATGGTCCCGGCAAAATTAGGAAAGAGAGATTTGAATTCTCGTTTAATAAATTCGGAATAAACTATGGCTCGAATATTATCTGTTCATTTTTTCGCTGGAAACATATTTAGCTTCTCTCTCAAAATAAAAACTATGGTTATCACCCTCCTTTCCCCATAATCTAAAAAGGAAAAAATGGAACGAACGAATTTTTAGTGAAGCATATGTTTTGATCCATGAAAAATCTTTCCTTCTATTTTTTCGCATATATAATCAAATCTCATCTTCAAAAGAAAACCAAGAAAACTATAAAACCATATGAAATATATATTTTTTTTAAAATAATACTTAATTTATAAACGCTCCTGCCAGGATAAAATAAAAATATAAATAAATTATTTTTCATATGGCAATTCCGAAAAAAAAAAGATTAATTCCCAGATTGCGGAGGAAGGGGAAGAGGGGAATGTGTTTTTTTTAGGTGGATTTAGTGGAATGATCTTAAGATTATATAATGATTTTGGTTTTTGATGCCAACCTGACAAAATTTCAGCCGCGGCTTCGGTTTAAGTAAAAAAATAAAAGGTGGGTTCGGTTCGGGTTTAAGAATTTTCGAATTGATATTAAAAAACTAATAAATTTGGTATAAAAATAAATTTAGGCAAAATACATTTAAAAATACAAAACGGTCATAAACCTTGAAATAAAAGAGTTAATGAGGATAAATTTTAAATAGCAATGATTTCATAGAATTTAAAAAACAGATATATATATAAATTTAATTTCAATTATAATATACACTTCATTCATTCATTAAAAATATAATATATTAAAAATTAATCTGAACAAAAAATAAATCAATATATTATAATTTTTACTTTGACTTGTTCATTCCCTTAATTAGTAATCTTTGAGACTAAGTTAAAAATTAAAAATAAATGGCGTGAATGTATTTGATTGTTTTAAATTTATTTGTAACATTCCAATAGGAATCTTCGAAAAAAAAATTTAAAAAAAAAAAATTAGAAAAATGGCGTAAATGAATTTAGGTTGTTTAAAATTTATTATCACTTCACTTAAAAGGTATTGTGATAATATTATAAAATCTCAATTAAATTATTACTATTTGTATTTACAATTATACAAATATCTTCGTAAATGATTTTAAACAATACACTGAACCCGCTAAAGCCCGGGTTCATAAAAATTCCTGGGTTCGGGGAAATTTTATAAGTGGGGTTCAGGTTCGGTTCGGGTTCAGATTTCTTTATCAAAAACCCGGGTTTACTCATCCCGGTTCAGGTCCGGTTCAAATCCCTGGGTTTTTTTTTACAAAAGAATGATGGTTATATTATTATAACAGAGATGTAACGGTCCTGCCGATACTCACCACTACTTCCCAAAATAAGTCTCGGTCGATACAAAATGGATGATGCCCAAAAATGATAATTAATAAGGGTTAGACCGGGTTCGAGGTTTACCCCTCTTTCGTTTTTCCGCCGCAACTTAGAAAAATTGGCCTTCCAGCAGAACTTTCCAGTTTCTAACTCATCTTTCTTCTTCTAAATAATAATTCTTAAAAATAAACACGCATTTATATAAAATGTTTATCTGACACGGAAAATGATAATGGCGTTACGCGAGTAAAAATGTCAAAAATCAATTTTTTAAAAAAATAATCTATTTTAATTTTATTAAATTTTCTATAAAAAATATTTTCTAGGTTTTGGGCGATTTACTTGTTTGATCACGTGATTTTATTTTAGTAATTTTCAAAAAAAAATCTTTTGGCATGAATATATTTTTTTTAAAAAAAATGTCTCGCATGTATCGGCGGATACTTTTGAATTTTACCGATACAAAGTGTCATATGCGCAAAAATCATCATCTAATTTCGAAAAATAAATTTAATGATGACCTATAGAATCGGTTTTATGTGCAAAATCTTCAAAGATTTTTAATCTCTGAAGATATTTTAAAAATGAACATTTTTTAAAAGAAAATGCTTAAAATTTTTGATCAAATTTTACTCAATATTCCAAATCTTTCTTCTATTATTTGATTTTTGAGCATATATTGTGATGACTAAATCAAAAATTCCTTTTCTAAAAAAAATCTTCAATTTTATAATATTCAAAAAAAAAAATCGAAAATTTTGGGCACCAAACTATGCTACGTATAATATAAAAAATTTTTTTGCTAAGTATTAGCTATTAGAAATTTTTGACTAATAATTAACGGTTTTGTTATTGGTAAACAAATGTGGTGTCATGTGCTACTCTGATATTTATTTATTTTTTGTTTACTTTTTTATTTATTAAAGATATTTTAGATTTTTAGACATAATAAATAAGGCAAAATAAATGAGTCCATGAAATGTAAGGGTTCAGTTAGGTTGATTCAATCAATAGATACTTTATCTGCCAAATCATTAATTATCCCACTTTTTTAAGATATCTATTTTAAAACAATTTTATTCAATCATGTTGACAGGGGTCACGATGTACTGACCATTTTAGCCCATTAGGTAAATCATATGATGTGATATTGGTTAAATAATGCATATTTATATTTAAAAAAGCAAATACATCACTCATAAGTATTATCATTTTTTTATTTATTTACCATATGATTAATTTTTTATTCAATTTATGAAGATTATTTTTGAGGATGGGGTATTAAAGCATCAGCTGATACCAATACTGACTGAATAGAGATCTGCAAATGACAGAATCTTCAGGCCCAGATTGGTGGGAATTTGGTTTTGCCTGACCTGGCTTGGTTTTCAAAATACAAGGTCTAAACAGAAATATAAGTTGAACACCAAAATGAACAACTATATATAATACTGGGGAGTAGATGAATTAAAAACACTATGCATGGATTATCACATCCATGAAATATCCGAATTCATTAAATATTTAAATATATCCAAAAAAAATTTTTTGCCATAAAAATCAACGGGCTTTGTAGACCTATATAACTGACCAACCAGTGCCAGTGCATCTCAGCATGCCAAGTTAAGTGTTGGAGAGCTGTTTTTTTAAAGACTCAAATTTATGCTAGCTAGCATCGCACCACATATACAAAGGCACGTAAAAGATTATAGCCACATTTTTTTTCTCAAGGTCAATTTAGGCTCTTATATTTGCTCATTATGGCTATCTATTTCGTTCTACAACATTCTATAAATCAATTGTGTTTTATATCTAAATTGCTATTGTATACATTGGTAATTTGAATGATATAATAAATAATTATTAAATATTTAGTGAATTTATAGTATTATTGTTAGGGAAGCTCTTAAAATACAAAGAAATAAGCGGATTGTAATTTAGAGTATATTGTTAGGGAAGCTCTTAAAATACAAAGAAATAAGCGTATTGTAGCTTTAAATTCAAAAAAAAATGTATAAAATTTTTATGAAATTTTTTTTAAAAAATTTCCCAGCCCATGCATGGGTCAGGCTGGGTCAGGCTTCGTAGATCTTTATAATATGTACAAATTTATACATATTTTTTTTAGTAGTCTCTATGCTTCAGTAATGTTGATATCTTTTTGATATTTAAAAGTCATGAGGTTTTATTCCAATTGAACTCTTTTTTTTAAAAAAATACAAACTAACATGATTAAAGATTAAGGAAACAAGCCAAAAGGTATGGTACTTATAATAATTTTTTTTAGAGAATATATTGATGCATAGAAAATATAATAATTTTCTAGGAACATTGTTATTAAATTTTCTAAGCCAGCTCCAATACAAGTGAGCAAAACTTTTACCCTAAAATTTGACTTAAAAATAAAGGTAGAACCTCAACTTGAAGATTGTGACAATATTTTAAGATATAAACTTTGATAAAACAGTTTGAAAGTGACTAAAGATAGGCAATTTAATCCTAAAAAAAGATTAGTTAAAATTATAAGCAACTTTAACCAGTTTTGGCTAATATTATAATTGTATTTCAATACAAAAAAATGATTTTAAATAATACACTTTTTTTACCTAGTAGCTCCTGTAACAACCAGTTTTCCAGAAGACCATATAGTGGCAGTTGTATAAGGATCTCTCATTTTCATGTACACCAACTAAAGCATAACTAGCTAATAAGTTTACATTAAAAAATTACCCCTGCTTCTTTCCTATATTCAACATGCAATGCCTCTAAAGCGATTTTTCTCAAGTTTAAATGGCACTTTGTACTAAAGGCAGATACTACATTATTCACGTTTACATTAATCGATGGAATATTGGGCAAGTCAATTGTAAACTTGGAAGGTAAACTATGTATATCAGGATCTAATATTGCATCGGTATTCGGATTGAAAATAGAATATTCAATATTTGGTATATTTTCGGGCGGATAATTATTTACTGAATTTAATTTGATTTCTTGATAAGAATTATCCATTAATTGCATTATAACCCAACATGCGTCAAATAACCTAGATAGAGAATAGGATTGATGCTTGATTTAAATTCCTAATCAAAATTATTGTTAAGTTTTTCTCCGCGGAAAAAAAAATTAATTTTATTTAAATTTATTTACAAAATATATATGTTTTATGGGTGTATTTCATCTAGTACAATGATTTTGGAACAAAGGTTGTTAAATATATAACCAACTTGGTAGAAAGTTATTTGCTCAGTATTTTCCAACCAAAAGAATCCACTTATTTAACTGATTTATAGTAATTTAAATTTAAACCCGACTTGTATGTGCAATTTATGGACTAGCCTGTGATATACTTTTAAGTAATACCCACTATTACTTGTACAAGTACGTACGGCTCACCCAAAAAAGTGTGAAAAGCTCCACATTTCCCCCCCCTATATTAAGTATCGAAATTTATGGATTTTAGAAAACCTTAGGACAACTCTATAGCTTCTAGGTGGCTAAATTCTGAAATCACCTATTACCTAAAAAATTTAACATTTAATCAATGAAGAAACTTCCATAGAAGCAAGTAAAGCAATGTTTACATTAAATTTTTCTTATAAAATTCTTAAATAAAATTAACAAAATCTTTCTTATAAAATCCAAATATGACAGTTAAAACAAATGAATATTAAATTTTTATAACGGTGAAGAAAAAATACATATTATTTCAACTTAAAAAAAAATTACTACTATTTTTTACTACATTAAAAAAATTATATACACGAGGGAATCAAATTTAATATTGCCTTATTTTTAAAAATAAATAAAAGAAAAAAAATCATACTCACAGGATATATTCTATTCTTTGTGTCGTTTTATTTGAACATAGGGGAACTATAGGAATTAGGTTGACATGTGTTGGGTATAGATTAAATGGTTAGTATTAAAATGATGGAATTTATCAATTCAACGAGAATTTTATTTTTAAAAGTAATAAATATTGTATCCGATCAATTATTAATATCACAGTCGCTGTTGTATAGACAGAAATTAATATATATTTCTTATGTTAAATTTAAATTATGTCGATTTTTATATCTCAATATTGTAATCATCTGACAATCAAATATGTATATAATTTTAAAATCAATTAAACGAAATAATAATATTAAATATTATTTTACTATTATCAAGTAACTGCAGGAACTAAATATTAAATTGCTTTTTTTAAAACTTTTCAATAAATAAATTGAAATTCATGCGAATAAATTGTGTAAATTTTAAGTTTTCATTTTTTTAAAAATAAAATGTTAATAATTGCAATTTTATTATTTAAATTGATTTCAAAAAATTATTTAGCTTGAGAAATTTTTTTATTGTGAAGAAATTGATTATCGAAAAATGGTAGACCAAAAAACCAATTTTACAAATCTTGATGATAGCAAATAAACATGTGCATTCTTAACTTTTCTATAGACAAATATGAAAAATATGAGTGGCATGTAAATTTTTTGAATTCTCTATGTTGTTGATCATCATGCCTATTATTCCCAAGATAAAAAAAATATATTTTAGAATAATAAAGGATTTAAGTTTATGAACAATTTTTTGAAGGCAGCTTAACGATATAAAAATCTACTTATTAGTAATCGATAATTCAATTAAATACAATTGACAAAATATCGAATTGAACATATGATCGATTCGATCCACAAAATAAATTCCGCTTAAAAATAAAAAAATGTTATTCAACAGCTCCTGTGAGTGTACCGCTAAAAAGCCCGATTTGGACCGATCCCTCAAAACGGTCCGATTAGCTAAAATATTATTTTAGCATCGAGATTTGGCAAATAGACGTTCCAAACATTTCTGCCATCATTTTACTCTTCCGCCATAAAATAAATATCTGTCGATCACCTTGAATCCCCTACACCGAGTTAAAATCACTACAGAGTATTCTTGTCCTAACGAATTCAAAATCCCTACAAACTTTACATAAATCCCTACACTGAGTTAAAATCCCTACAGAATATTCTTAGTCCTAACGAATTCAAAATCCTTGCAATTATATAAATCCCTAAACTGAGTTACAATCACTCTAGAATAATCTTAGTCCTAACGAACTCCAAATCCCTAGAAACTTAATTCCTAGCCGTTTATTTTAAAATCGATCCCGAATCGTAACTTTTTAACATTACTAATGTGAACAATAAAAACCGATAAGAAAAGAATTAAATTTATTCATAAATTTTTACATAACTTTCGCGGTATAAATGTTAAATTTATTTAAGATTTTCAAAAAAAAATTGAAATTTTACATTTAGAATAATTTATTTTATTTTTATTACCTTGATAAATTAAAAGACCTTATTTATACATTTTTATATATATAAAATAATTATATATTTTAAAGAAATAATGGAACCATATTCTGCAAGCATTGATTTATTTATATAATAATAATATAAATTTAGTAACAATTCTTAATTCTTGATATTCAAACTCGAAATTATGCAATATATAAAAATAGGTAATTGTAATTTAATCACAATTTTCCAGGATGTCGCACTGGAGTTATCATCATATCATCTATTTGTACATTGTTATCACATTTAAAAACGAACAGAAGAGCGTCGCATACATCCTCCGGGGATAAATTACTATATTTTTCATAGATATTCTTTGCTGAAATTAATTTTATAATATTTTAAATACCCCTTATAATTAAAAATATTATATATTATAATTTGTAGGGTTATTTTCTATTATGGGAAACAACTTAAGCGATACTGTGTATATAGAGTCTGATCTTCATACTTATAGGTTGGTTGGTCATTTAATGGGATTCGTATATAAGGAGAGCCTATAATGTTTAGGTATATATATATATATATGGGAGCTGAGGCGCCAGCTATTCTCACCAGGGGATGATGAAGGATTCGACGGTTCAGAAAGTAGCAGCAATCAACCGTCTTCGCCGCATGAAACTCCCGACGGAAGTCACCCCCCCCCCCCCCGAATATCCAAAGTCATTTGTTATATTATATATATATAACAAATGTCAAAATTGGGTATTGTTAAAACATATTTGATGTAATATTTCTATCTTTTTTAAAGAGTACAATTTATCCTGAAAATGTATATAAAAAGAGAGTAAAAAAGTTAAAAAGTTTTATATTGAGGTTAAGAAATTTTTATAGTGGGGTCTGGCTCCTAAGTTCGCCCGTTTTCTATTTTTTACAAAAATGGTCAGAACATTCTGGAAGATCAAAATAGTAAAATGACAAATGATCACCATGGATATTATCCTGAAATCCTGTCCGCATTAAGCCAGGGTAGAGAGTTATTATTCTCGTACCACTGGCGTAGGTTCTCCGCTGTATCTCCAGTCTCAGACACTGAGTCAGAGCTGTAACCGCGTGTTTCGTCGCTACGTACATGTGATTGTAAAAACCGAACTCCTCGTCTAACGTAGATAAAGAGACCTGCTTTCCCATTACGCTACTTATGTTAACTATCAGTCCATCGACCACGCCGAGCTTGGTCATCAGATTTACCGCTTCTTTAGAACATATGGCTACACCCAATACGTTCACTTCCAATATATATTTCCAACTTTCGTATATCTCGCTTTTTTCCGATTCTTCCCTCTCCCCGTCATATTCCCCGCCTTGGCCTTGCTGAGGTAAGAAATAGTCCGGAACACCAACGGCAGCGTTATTTACGCACGCGTGTAATGTCTTAAATTTTTGTTCTATGTGACAAAAGAGTCTTAGAATATCTTCAACCTTAGATATATCGCATTTGACGGCTTCGATAGATCCGGCTTCGCCTGGTTTGCCTTTGTAGTTCTTGACCAAGTCCTGAGAAAGTAAATTTTTTTCGTATTTTTATTGTATATTCTTAGTTCCACTTTCTATCTTTCTTTTCTTTTCTTTTCTTTTCTTTTCTTTTCTTTCTTTCTTTCTTTCTTTCTTTCTTTCTTTCTTTCTTTCTTTCTTTCTTTCTTTCTTTCTTTCTTTCTTTCTTTCTTTCTTTCTTTCTTTCTTTCTTTCTTTCTTTCTTTCTTTCTTTCTTTCTTTCTTTCTTTCTTTCTTTCTTTCTTTCTTTCTTTCTTTCTTTCTTTCTTTCTTTCTTTCTTTCTTTCTTTCTTTCTTTCTTTCTTTCTTTCTTTCTTTCTTTCTTTCTTTCTTTCTTTCTTTCTTTCTTTCTTTCTTTCTTTCTTTCTTTCTTTCTTTCTTTCTTTCTTTCATTCTTTCTTTCTTTCTTTCTTTCTTTCTTTCTTTCTTTCTTTCTTTCTTTCTTTCTTTCTTTCTTTCTTTCTTTCTTTCTTTCTTTCTTTCTTTCTTTCTTTCTTTCTTTCTTTCTTTCTTTCTTTCTTTCTTTCTTTCTTTCTTTCTTTCTTCTCTTCTCTTCTCTTCTCTTCTTCTTCTCTTCTCTTCTCTCTCTCTTCTCTTCTCTTCTCTCTCTCTTCTCTCTCTCTTCTCTTCTCTTCTCTTCTCTTCTCTTCTCTCTCTCTTCTCTTCTCTTCTCTTCTCTTCTCTTCTCTTCTCTTCTCCTCTTTAATCTTACTCAAAATTCCAATCAATTTTTTTTTGTGATTTTTAAATATAAAATATTATATTTCTATGATAACATATTTTGTTCCGTGGTTTTTATCTTTAAGGTTCTTAAAAACTTGAGTAGATTTCTCTTTGAAAATAAAAAACAAAAAACTTTAAAAAAACATTTTTGGTATTGAATAAAACACATTTTTTAAAGAGCAGTTTAAAAATCGCCAGTAAATTCTCTCAAAATTTCAAAATATCTTCGAGTTAAGATTAAACCATTTATTTTTTTGGAAATTTTTTTCGAGCAATGATTATAGGGTATAAATATCAGAACAGGTTGAATCTTTTTCGAACCGGTTTTAACCCCTAAACCGACCCACAAGTTCATGTATATTGGACCATATTTTTGATTTGAACTTTATGAGAACGAGAGTTTCGTCCGAATCCTTGAAGCGGCCTGACTCAGAGATGCCGTAGACGCCTCAGGGTTGGCCACCGGGTTTTTACCGGCCCGGTTCGAGTTTTTATAAAAAGAGGTCAGGCCTCTGGACCATACAATAAAAATCTTTACTCATATCGAAATCTCGAGGATTTGGGCAATATTTTTCAGGGCTAAAATTTTGAGTTAGCCGTTTTTTAAAAAAAACCGGGGTCAAAATGAGCCGGTTAACAACACTCCCATCGGAGTTGTTAAAAGATAATTTTTAAAATGGATCTAGATAGAGATACATCGTCTAAAATAGTATCTAGATACAGATATTTTAATCAAAAATATATCTAGATATAGATACCACATTTTTATATCTAGATACAGGATTTTAACAACTCTGCTACTCATATAAAGATATACAGAGTTTAATTATTTCATTTTACTTCTCATATTTTTAAAATTTTCTACCCTTTTTTTGAAACAAATTTTAACAAGATTACAAGAAAAAATATTTAAATTTGAGTGTCGGGGCCCTAAATTTAGACCTCCGCAGATTCTCTGATATAGTCATTAGCAATATGATCAACATGGAGTCTAAATTGAAATAGGAAAAAAAAGATGCTATAAATTATTGGGCATCAAGGGTTGAGCTGGTTCAACGATATTTAGAAAATTCTCAGAATAGCTTATCTTTAAAATTAAAAATTTTCTTTAACGATTTGGGCTAAGATTCAGATAATTATGTAAAGAATCTTGAGAAGGATAATCTTAATAAACTCCAAATATTTTAGATACTCTAAGAGCGATCAAAAAAACAGAAAGAAAGGCGATCTTTTTGAACGCATAAAGAACGAATAATAATATAAATGTGTATATATATATACCTCTAATTTATCCGCGCGTATATCGCAAGCGACAACGATCATCCCATTGCTGGCCAACGATTGGGCGATACATTTACCCAATCCCTGCGCGGCTCCCGTGACTAGGACTACTTTATTTTGCCATTTTTCCATTTATAAAAATTAAAAATTTTTTTTTTTAAAATTATTAATTTTAAATTTAAAAAAATATTATTAACAAAAAAATCGATTTATTCTAAACAATAACGAGGTTAAAAATTTGAAGGTAAAACTAAATATAATCCTTTAATACCTTTATATGGGTAAAAATTTGACCAATCGTTGGCCAGTAAAAATGGGATGACGCGTTGTCGCTTGCGATACACGCGCGGATAAATTGCAGGTATTACATATTATTACAAAAATAAAAAGTTAAGAAAAATTTAAAATGCAACAAGACCATGAAGTCGGAATAGAACTCGCTACTTAATGCGACATCTAAATATTCGCCACAGCCAGCAGCTTGACCACGCCCCCCCCCCCCCCCCCCCCCCAAAGGAGAAAGAAAGAAAAGAAGGAAGAAAGAAAGAAAGAAAGAAAGAAAGAAAGCCTATGGAGTAATGTATACTTATTTATCATTTTTATACTATAAATAATTTTGAAAAGTTTGAATAATAATTTAATATTTTATACTACACTGTTCATAATAAAATAATTTAATGATATTTTTTTTTCAAAAAAAGGTTCCATCTGATAAATATATATATTATTTTTAGCGGAATTTCGATTTCATATAAGAGGAGAAAAAAAAATTAAAGTCTTTGATTATTTAGATTTTGGGCGTAATAAGATATTCCTACTGGCTGAGATTGAATGGTAATCTTTAATCCCAAACTCTGTTCTAAGAAAGATTACAAAAATATCCCCCAAAAATATATGTTTTAATGAAATTTGATTTCATAGTTTTTTTGGGAGTATATTATCTAGAAGTTATTCATTGTTTGCTGAGGATGAAGCGCGATACTTGTGGTGTTGTTAAATGGCTCTATTTGAGCCGATTTTGAAAAACGGTCAACTCAATATTTTGGCCAGAAAAATATGAGTCTAAGCATCGAAACTTTGATAATACACTTCTAGACCTGTTCCTTCTATGAGCAGAATCTTCAGACTTTCGTAGTTCCGGATAAAATATTGAGTAAGCCATCACTAGATACTTGAATTCGAAAGCTGCATGTGAGAAATATTATATGATATTTCAGATAATTTTAAATTTTTATTTTAGCTAAATTATTTGACACTCCTTTATAAGGGAAAATAGGTTTTTGTACCAAAAGGTTTTAAAATATTTATGCCTTCTCAACTTACAACAATTGCAATCAGCCTCTGAAATTTTTTTATATCATGATCCTTTATTAACAGTCCCAGACATAAAAGATAGGTTATCTGTAGAGTTATCTGTAGAGATCACTTTTTTATTTGGCGTATAAACAACTTTAGAATTTGTGTTTCATAATTAGAAGAATAGATATATCGGAGACCAGCAGGCTCGGCCCTAAGCCCGGCCCGGCCCTGAATTTTTTTTAAAAAAGATATCCGGGCCGGGCCGTATATTTTTAAAATATATTTGAAATCGCCATTATCAGCTGATCGAAAAAATCTGGGCTGGGTTGCGTCGGGCTGAAAAAAATTTTCGAAAAAAAATCCGGGCCTTGCCGTACAAATGGTACCTCTGCAGGTCTCCGAAATATATTCTGATGTTCGGCGGAAGAGGAAATGGGATGTACTTAAAATTTATATAACCCGCAAAATTTGATTTATAATAATTGAAATTATTGTACCACTTACCGTCTAAAATTTTTGAAATTAATTAAAATTAATGATCTCTCTTAGATAATATATATATATATCATTGATATATGGGGCCAGTGTTGTTAGTTCAACTCAATATTTTGGCCAGAAAAATCTTATCTAAGCATCGAGACTTCGTTAATAGATTTTCAAAACCTTTGTGTCCAACCTACGAGCAAAAAGTCCTAAGGATTGCATAATATTTTTCCTAATAAAATATTGAGTTAGCCGTTTTTTAAAAAAAATTGGCTTAAAATGAGCAGCCCTTTTAAACAACACTTGTATGGATTCAGTATAAATGACATCAAGATACAAAAATACAATGGTTTGAATGTGTAAATTGTTATCAGTTTGAAGTGACAAATATTTTATCATAAAGAGGTCCAATAATTTTAGCTAAAAATCAGATTAAAACCTTTTCTGAAAATATCTTAGATTTCTCACTGTACAGAGCTTTCACTGTCAAATATATATCTAACTATCATCCTTCATCAAACCAATGAATGCCTTTATTCTTCTAAGATCTATATATATAAGCCAGATAACTTTGAACCGTTTACATTATGTGGCACTTGGTTTATTTTATCTTCCATTCTCTTCTCATCTGTCTAGTCTAGAATGATGAGAAATTCAGACTTTTTTTCTTTTCTTCTTTATATGAGTGGATTCATCCAACATCAAATTAAGGAGGAATATTTTGATTCCCCGCCAATCACAATTTTAATATATTTATTTTTTTAACAAGGAAACCTTTTATATATTTTTATAACCATTTTTTTTCGCGCAAAGATTTAAGTCATTTTCATAATTTAATTTGTATTTTAGTAGGGGGGTGAGAGGTATTTCTCACTCTACTCAAATCCTTTAGGTCTTGGAGACTCCTAGAAACTTTGAGGGAGGTCAGCGCAATAAATTTGGGTACACCAGATCCAGCATAAAAGAAATAAAATTCTAAATAGAATAATAATTCAAAAATAATATAAAATCTAAACGAGAGGAAGGGTAAGGGAGAGTGCGTATACTTCAATGAATTAAATTTTCATCAGGTCTTTTAGCATTTCTTCTTTAAAAAAAAATCCCATGGTTGGAGGCGACATTTCAAGTATACATTTAATGAGGAAGGCCAGGTTATTGAAGACACGATATCGTGAGGCATCATGATCAGGGAGGCAATAGGTGCTTGGAATCCTTAGTTTTCTAATGAGTTGGGATCCTTTATCTCTGAAACCTTATTGTAGTGGTTAATCGGTGATTAAAAAAGTGATGGTAGAAAGGTTTAGAAAAGGATATGGGGTAAAGATTGATATATTATTATAATATATATATAAAGTAATAATTTAATTAAAAAAAAATTTTAGTCCAACTAATTCCATACCTACTTGAAGTAAAGAAACAACATAAAATTTCCAAATATTTGGAAAAAATATCGAAAGATCACATCTTTACCCAAATGATTATAACCTTCTTGCCTGCATTTTCCTTCTTCCGGGATTTTGGGATCTCACATCGGCAAGCATACTGGAGCAGAGACCGGCTATAGCTACCTTTAAAGAATTATTAAAAGTTTCAAATGGCGGTCTTCCTTCCACAGACCCTCGCTAGAATTCACTTTTTCCTTCCCTTATTCCCTTATCAATTTACATTTCATATATCAGTATTATTATTATTTAATATGGAATTTATTAAAAATTTTCTGTCTTATTATTATTTTGATAAAATATATAAAAAAAAATTACTAAATTTAATAATTTACTAAAAATATGAAATAATTTATCCCAAATTATACTTACATAATAATTAGTAAAATCAAGAATTTTTCAATTTAAAATTGAATGGAATGAATAAGTAGATTAGAGATCTGCAAAAGTACCGGCCCGTACCCGCCCCGAACGGGCTTCGTACCGGGTTTAATATTTTTTAAGAAAATTTGGGCCGGTTTGGGTCGGGCCTTAGAAATTTTTTTTTAAAATATATCTAAATTTATCGATTTTATGTTGAATTTTTTATGTAAAATAAAAAATACGTGATTTTTTTATTGTATAGAAAGTAGACGCCAAATAACATGTATCGTTTATTTTGAGTAATTATAAAATTTCTGTATTTAAATAAATTCGGGTTCGGGCCGGGTCGGCAAAAAAAATTTCGAGTTCGGGCCGGGCCGGATTATTCACTAATTTAAGATATTATTTTTTGACTTAACAAAACTATCATATTTATAATTGTTATCTTATTTTCAATACTTAGAGTTTAAAAAAAAATGGGTGTAACTATCGCTGCCACCCATGGGTGTAGGGTAACAATCTCTTATAACTGCGAAAAAAGTTTGTTCAACAATTTTAAACAAATTAATACACTACTTTACTATTAGAAGTTTAATTTCATATTCTAAAATACTTCCTTCCTTCCTTCCTTCCTTCCTTTTTGGGTAAATATTTGCTAAATTATATTTTTTTTTTATATATGATTGAATAAGGATATATCGTTATAAAAATTATAAAAAACAAAAAATATGTTTTTTATTTGTTTTTTTGTTTTATATATTAAAAAAAAAACAAAATATAAAATTAAAATCTTTTCCTGTTATTTTTTAGGGTAATTTTTTTTAAAAACTTTTATTTTTCCCTAAACTTAATATTTACACAATTTTAATTACTAATATTTTATTAAACATAATGTATCTGTATTTGTATGTTATACCATAAAATATTTATTATATATATAATTTTTTAAACACTTTATTACTTAAAAATTAAAGATAGTTATTACAGTTTTATTCCAAAATATTAGGAATTCCTTATTAACAACCGACTATTCCGTTTTTTATTTTATATTTCAAACTTTTCTCCAAAAAAAAAATTGTATCATTCTTTATAGACAACACCTGAAAAATCGAAATAAAAAACAAGTTGTTTTTTTGGAGGGAAGATTACCTTAGAAAAAAATCGAATATTTGTTTGGGGTTTTTGGACTTAACCCTTTAAAATATACAAATTTTTTGGTAAGTTTTACGTATTTTTATATTTTCTAATTTATATACTATATAGATATTTTTGTTGAGCCAATCAGAGGCCACTTTCTTTTTGTGTCCAATAAAAAATATAGATTTTAAAAAAATGGTTGGTAGCCAATATCTCCGAGAGGCCATTTAAATTTAATTTAAAAAATATATGATATAACATTGTTATCGGAAAAGGTTATCCATTATATTGTGATTGAATGTCGAATGATCAGGAAAAGCTGGACACATTTCTAAAGTCAAATTTTTGTAAAAATCTTTGAGATCTAGATCCCTAAAATATTTGGATTCGACTTCCTGTGACCGATTCCTTCCAACGATAATATTATCAATAAAATGACTTCCCCCCTCCACCCCCTAAAAAAATATGAAGACTTTTTTTTAAGGGTCACATGACAAAATACGGAATTAAAAATAATTGTCACCGGATGGCGGGCAGGCTCGAGTTAAATTTATATTTTTTGATGTCTGTCAAATTGTGATATCTATCCATCATTTTTGCTCCCTCCAAAAATAACCCATATAAAAACCGGGTCTGGAAACAGAGGCTGACTCAAGATTAATAAACGCAAGCAAGCTTAGTAACAAAGGAAATCGCTGACTCTAATTCGCAGCGTTATTTTGGCAAGTTTATTCTTCCTGTTATATGAAACGCGCGGCAAAGAAACACGGAAATAGATTATTTCGAAAAGACAATTTAAACTTATTTTTAAAAAATCTAACGTTCTTAAATTATACTAAAGAGTGGTCGGATTCTTAACAGAAGGACCAACTTAAAGGAGTCCTAGGTAAGATAATTTCGGATATGAGTTGTTAGATGAGAATTTAAATCGTTTTCTTACTCAATTATAAAATTTTGTTCTGAAAATGTATAAAAGAAAGAAAGAAAAAACTCTTTAAATTGAACAAAAATGAATTATTAGACAACACCATTAGGGCTTTAGAATAGATGTATGTGCTGAAACGTAGGAGTTTATAGTTTTTAAAAAAAAATAGAAAAAATTGACATTGGAATTTGATATCTACAAATCAATGTTGATTTGTAAAAATAAATTTAGCTCGAGTTTCAAATTTCCCGACTCGACCCGGCCCGACCCGGCTTGGCCCGGGCTTATAAAATTTCAAATTTATATTTTATATAAAAAAGAAATATTTAATCAACCTTATATATATTTATTTATATAAATGAAAACATTAGGTTTAAATTTTTTTTTTTCTTTAAATAAAAATTAACTATTCAACCATTTTACGGTTCGGTTTTTTCAATAAATATGAAATCCCATTATATATTCTTTCCCCCCCCCCCCTTCCAAAAGAAAAACACACAGTGAAATAACTTAATTTTTTGAAATGTAAAATCTGAAAAGTGAAATGAATTTGATATATATTCTGTAATTCATTCTTTTTTTTTTCTTTCTTTATTTTTTTTCTTTCTTTCTATCTATCTTTCTATCTTTCTTTCTTTCTTTCTTTCTTTCTTTCTATCTTTCTTTCTTTCTTTCTATCTTTCTTTCTTAAATACCCCAATTTTTTTTAAATATATTTTATTATAAATTTTTTTTTTCATTATTAATTATTATATAAAATAAAATATCACAATATATTTTGGACTGCCCTGGTTTTTATAAAAAAAAATTTTAGAGCTCAACCCGAGTTGGTTTTAAAACAATAATTTAACGGTCCGGTCCGTGTGATTAGACCGGGCCGAGCCCTCGGGTGTCTCAAAAAATTAAATTTATTATTTTTTTTTTAAAAAAAAGTAGCCCAATAGATTATTCAGTCGCAGCAGGTGTTTTCTTGAAATGAAATCAAAATATGGTATAATAGGACTAATGGTTTTCATGACGTTATATTTCATTCTATCATCATTTAAAGATAGATTTACCATCTCGTTTGACAAAAATATTTTGATAAACTATTCGAACAAATTGGGGATGGTAGCTTTTAACGAGCATATTCATCGAGAAAATCATGGCGCGGTTCAGGGGGAGAGGAGTCAGCTGACAAATTTGGAACTCGCGTTGGAAGACGACGAATGCCTGAAACAGCTGAAATCCAATTACACCATGTTGAACGGATTTTTCTTGGAAAAAAATGTTTCTCGCAAGGATTTACCCGAGGATTTCGAATATCTGATCAACCCGAAACACACGTGTTTCGACATTGTGACGCGTAAAGATTCGTCGGATCCGCTTACCCCCAAAAATAAAACCGTACCTAAAGATATATTTATCATAATAATAATTCACACAGCCCCGGACCATATAAATTTGAGAGAATCAATCAGGGAAACGTGGGGGTCCGTCAGGGAATACTACAATTACAATATTCGTCTCGTGTTTATGTTAGGAATACCTAAAATCGATTCAATCCAACAACAGATAACTATCGAGAGCACGAATTACGGCGACGTTGTTCAAGCGTGGTTCCTGGACGACTACGTCAATATGACTTACAAAATGTCGATGGGATTCAAATGGATTTCCTATTACTGTTCCCACGCCAAATTCGTTCTCAAAATGGACGACGATATTTTCGCGGATATTTTTCAAGTCATCGATACTTTAAGATACTTCGATAAAAGATACGGTGCCTTTTTGATGAATAACGTGGACAAAATCAGGCCTAAAGAATTGTCGTTACCGTATACTTATAATCAGACCTCTGTCATGCCCATAGAAAGTTTCGGGAACATTATAGACTGTTTAAGGCTCAGCGAAAAATTGGCGGATCAAGCGGCAACGCCACCTGTCCCTAATAAGGTAATGATAAATCAGAGTAACGCTCAAGGCGTCGCGAATTGCGATCAAAAATCTTACACCATGATCAAAGTAGATCCGAACATTTCCGCCGAATTTAGCAAATTATTTGGAGACGAAAAACTTATAAGGGACATCATAATATGCCCCCTTCGAATCAATTCGCCTATCGTAAGAGTACACGGTTTCAAATGGTACGCAACGGAAAAGGAATACCCGGGAAATTATTACGAACCCTATTGCTCCGGCTGGGTTATGATATTGACCCCGCCTACCGCTTACAAGTTGCACAAGGCCTATTTTACCCAACCCTATTTCTTCGTAGACGATGTTCACGTGACAGGCAGATTAGCGAGAATGACAGGTACTCTCATGATCGACATGAATAGCGCGATTCACTTGGAGGGTAATTTTGATAACTGGATCAAAGAGGAACAATTTAATTTCACCGATCACCAGCGATCGAATATTAAATACGTATTTTGTAACAACGTCGGCGATAGACAAAAAATTAGATCTTATTGGAATAAAACGTTGATTGGACACAATCCCTACGGACAATTTCTAGCAAAAAAATGATATTATAATCTAACCACGATACAACTTAAAATAATTTTTAACCAAAATATTGTATAAATCCTGACATTTATTCATTTTTAATTGAAAAGGACATAATGGCCGAAAAACTCAAAAGATGTCCAAGAGCTGAATTATTATTTCTAAATTTTGATGTAGTGGTCCTTTTATATATTTTTTAAGTCAGTTACAAATAAAAAGTAGATTAGAGCTAATAAAAAAAGGTTAATTATAAAAAAAAATAGATAGTTTTTGAGGAGTATCGTTTTGTATCTGTTGATTTGTGATTGAGAGATATGGACGTTTTTCGATACATTTTCGAGAAGATACTATTGTACCATTAATTGTCTTTGTTTAAAATTGAAATCATGTGGAAATAAAGAATATTGTTATACGAAATAAGTATAACGTAATTTTATAATAATGATCACATTCTCTAACAAAAAAACTAGAATTAATCATTTAGTTTTAGTAAATTTAATATTGATAAACGTCGGGCCTCTTAGAAGCCAGGAGTTTCTCTGACTTTATAGGTTAGGAACTAGAAAATTTTATTCTAGAATTATAATTTTTATCTTCCTTGTGCATATACACGCCTTTGTTTATTTTCCATGGCATATAATTTTTCCGTCTTAAAAGAAAACATTTATCTCCTCGGATCAAATCGGTCAGACTTGAAAGGAAAAAATATGCCGGATGTATAGGAATCTATGGAATAGATGTATGTTGCGCTCAATGACATAATAATAATACATAGACGGACGATGCATTCATTAAAAGTGTAGATAAATCAAAACAGCTGTTGACGCCATTTTGATTAGCCATCATTATTAAGGAAATGTTAAACGAGAGGACCAATTTATTTCCTATATCTAACGCAAACTTTATTTAAAGAATTGCCTGATCATCGATGAGATAATAAGGAAGCAAAGTTATCGATTATAGTAGTTTTTAAACATGAGAATAATTACTATATGTTTGGGTTCCCTATATGGTGGGTCCAGCTGATTTGCATTCAACGACGCTTTCAAGTGCATTATTATGAATGTATCGTCAGTCTAGGTATTATTATAAGTCATTGATTAATATAGACTAAATTATATATCTGTATACAACAGCGAAACCTCGTTACTTAAACCTCTAATGGCTCATGATTTAAATCAAGATACATTTCATTTTTCTTTGGGTTAGTGTGATAAAAATAGAAGAATTTTCTTTCTTTTTTTTTAAAATAAAATGAGATGCTTATTATTTTATCGCAAAAAATAATTTTTTTTTGAAGTAAACTATAAACGAAGTTTTTATGAGATAGGACAGAGAAAACAAAGTTCAGTTAACAATAGAGCTAGGAGTTATCTTAAAAGTTAACCGAATTCGTTTTGAGCCGATTTTAAGAAAGGCTAACTCAATACAGAAAAATTCTGCCCAAGCTTGCTCATAGAAGGAACAGAGGTTCTAGACATATACTACAGAAATCTTGAAGCTTAGGACAATATTTTTTCTGGCTACTAAAATATTGAGTTAGCAATTAACGAATAGTTTAACAACACTAACCGAATTGTATCACACCTGTCTCTCTAAATCAATTTTCTTCATCCGATATCCTAGAAATCTGCATCTCTCAATCACATTTGATTTTCAGATCGCAATTATCCTTATCGCTACCAATTTTTTAAATTCCGAAATCCCACCCCACAAAAAGCAAAATATATTTTTATTCGAATAATAATAAATGTATTATAAATATTATTATATTATATCATTAAAAGATCGTTTTGCCATGAGGTTTCGCTTTATCGAATATTAGGATAAAGTTATTTTTTAAAAAAACATGGTAATAAGGGGAGTTTAAATTTTATAAACGAGTGTTTTTTATAAATATATAAATTGTGGAAATATTAATAATAATAATATATATAAAATCATTCCTATTTTTTTTAATATGTGTTTGATACGCGAAATTATATCAAAAAATAATAAAACTTTTGTCGTTGTTTTTTTGAAAAAAAAAAACAGAAAAAAAAAACAAATTTGTGCGAGAAAAAAAAATGAACGAAGAAAATAATTATATGTACGATAAGGAAGATTTTTTATAAGTAAATGACAAAAACATCGAAATCAAATCCATAGAAAATCAATTTATCGATAAAAACAAAATGGTGGTGGGTCAGTTTGTTGGTTTAAATAGAGGAGGTAGAAAATAAATAAATTTAAGTTAATAAGTTCTCAATGTTTTTTTTAAAAAAAAGGAAGGTTATTTAAATCGATAGGGGTAAAATGGGAAGGGGTAATGTGATCGTTAGTTAATAAGAGTGTATTATTTTTTTTTTCCATAATGGTTTCCTTTGGTAAGGAACTCGGACAAGAGTTATGAAAATAAATAATTACTAAAATTAATAAGATATTTCGAAATGAATGAATGAATTATTTGTAAAAAAAATGGAGGAGTTGGAGGGGGGGTTATTTCCACAATTTCTTGATCGACATGTTTTTTTCGGTGTCTTTTTGCATGACCTTTTAAAAAATTTTTTTTAAAAAAACAAAAAAACATATATAAGTTTGGTAAATGAGGAAATGTAAATTTTCCTTTAATATCTTCCAAGTTAACTTTTTTTTGGTTAGAGAGTGATTTTAAAACAAGTTTACGTAAAATATGTATCGACTAATAAATATTCGTAATCGAATGAATCGAATATGAATGAATAATTTTCGAATGTTGGCCAGGGCTATAACCCGCCCCGGTTAACATTTTAAGCGATCGAAAAAATTTAAAGGGCGTCAGATAGTTAATAAAATTTGGGTAATGGCTAAAATGTCGGCTCAATCCCTAGGGGGGGGGCGTCTTCCGGAAAAAATCCGTTAACATTAAGGCGTTTTAATTAAATATTTAATTTCTTCTAAATTTGAACTGCCATTTTTTTTATTAAGAAAAATCCCGAGGCCGATGTGATAGATTTAGGCTAAAAATGAGGGTTTAGCCGAATAAAAACCGGTCTAGACATCTAGAAACCCGGTTTAGGCGGTTAAAAACTCGAAAAACTCCGTTTAGCCGGCTAGCATTCGTAATTACCCGACTTAACCAAATAAATATTCGTAATCGAATGAATCGAACAAGAATATAACGAATAATTTCCGATATATAGGCCCAGTTTACGAAACCCGCGTTCCTTTAAAAATTTTTACGACCGGAAAATTTGAATAGGGTCAGGAAGCCAACGTTTCAAAAAACCTGGAAAATCCAACTTACAAATAAATAAAAAAGAACGGTAAAATATTTAATTACTAGTGACGCTAAACGGCTCAGTTTGAGCCGATTTTTTAAAACCGGCTAACTCAATATTTTTAAAAACCGGTTAACTCAATATTTTTAAAAACCGGTTAACTCAATAATTTTAACAGGAAAAATATAACGCAAGCCTCAAGATTTTGCTCATAAATGGCACAAAAGTTTGAACATCTGTTAACGAAATCTTGAGGGTTAGACAATATTTTTCCAGCTAAAATATTGGGTTAGCCGGTTTTTAAAAATATTGAGTTTACCGGTTTTTATCGAGCCGTTTAGCAACACTATTATTCAGAAATAAAAGTTCGTAAATAAGAAAATAATAATAATGATATTTAGAAAAATGCAAAATGTTTTGACGTTATAAATAAATGTCCCAAATAGTATAATATTTTTTTTAAAAAAATTTACTTTAGCGACGGCCATTTCGAAATCTTCTTGATTGACGTGCACTCTCCTTTCCCTCAAGGCGTACATACCAGCTTCAGTACAAACACCCTTTGTTCCGTTAAAAAAATTTTTTTTTAAAAAACATTTCGTTACATTTCATTCTAAATAATATGAGTTGAAATTCGCAAGAGAGAAAAACGGGCGGAGAGGCAGGTGTCAATTCACGTGAAAAGAATGAGCTATAAACCTGGGAAAAGGGGGAAGGTGATGGTGGTGGATGATTCAGTTAAAATGAGTAACCCATCTAGCCTGATATCATATGGAGGGAAATGGTTCGCCCATGAATGTTCGGATAAAAGACGCTATATCAATGTAACGTAGTCAATGGGTCTTAAAGAGCATTTCAAAATGGCGAGAAAATGTGACAATAAAAGAAGATTCTAAGGGAACAGCTAATATTGAAGTAAGATAAGCCGTGTCCCCTTTATTTAAGCGAGTTAAAAAATATACGAAATTTCAAAGTTTTGGATTGACAGGGTTTCAATAAAAAAAAATTCTTGAGATCTGCAATAGATCTGGACCTAAATTTCTTTTTTTTTAAAAAACGCCACAAATCTTTTAAGGATCCGTTTGGACCGAGATCGAAACGGCAGGAGGTCACCGCAGCGGCACACGACACAAGAAAGGGTAGCATTCATTAAAGTATCACCTAAGACTAAAGAAGGCAAAGGTCCGTATTTTCGCGGGTATACAAAAGTTATGAACGTGACAATTTAATTAAGTTCTGTAATCGGTATTGGGAGAAGTATAAAAAAAGAATATTTAAAATAATATTAACAGTACGGAAGTATAATTCTTGGTTCAGATGATCAATTTTTTAAAGATTTTCCGCCGACGTTATAAGGTTTAACGTAACCATAAGCGCGCAAAAATTTTAAACTCCTCGTAAAGTCTTATATATTTGATTTCATATTTTTTTTTGGCTAAAAATTAGGTTCGGTTAAAATTGGCGTGATTTAACTTGAAAGAAAAAAAAAATTATGTGACTTTTGCCGTGATTGTAACAATGACATGTATAATACCTAGACTTGACGATTCATTGGTTAAAAAGTGCAACATCAATGCAAATCAGCTGGAGACGCCATCTTGGTTACACTAATCACTATTAAAAATTTTATATCTGATGCAAACTTTATTTAAAGAATCACCGGATCAGATGATAAGGGAAGCGAATTTATCAATTTAATAGTAGTTTTTAAACACGAGAATAATTACCAAAATGGCGGGTCCAGCTGATTTGCTTTCAACCGACGCTTAAAAAAAATGCATTTTAAATGAATGAATGAATCGTCAGTCTAGGTGTTATTATATGTGTCATTGGAATATATTTAATTTTCGTAAAAGTTTGATCCATAGTGAATCTATCCATTTTTGCCTTTATCTTATCCTTAGCTTAAATCGTTATTCTTAATAGATTTGAAACTGGTATTTATTGTTTAATTCTTTCTTTCTTTTATGAAAATAAACTTCAATTCAAACCTTTTATATTTCTTCGTATATTTAAAAACTAACCATTTTTTTTTATTGAAAAAAGATTTTATTATTCTTTTTATGCATACTTTAAAAATTATTTTACATATAAAAAATTTTTTTTACATATAAAAATTTTTTTTTAGTTTTCTTTTATAATTTATATTATAAAAAAAACACATAATTTTATTTTGGAGTAACCATGTCAAGTACAATTTTTTTTTAAAAAAAAAACTTAAAATTGACCTTAAAAATGTTTTTTTTTGTTTTAAATTTGTCATATTTTATTTAGTAAGAATTTTATATTAACAATGCTTAATTTATTATCAAGTTTCGATTTTATTTTCTTGTTATTCACACTAGGGCTGTGCCGATATTAAATATGGATCGGCACCTATATTTAGCGTTTTCCAAAAATATCAGATCATGCCGATACCTGTAAAAAAATATGTAGATCGGCACAGCCCTAATTCACACCAATGCCACATTCGAACATGGCAACCAAGGAACTGCCATTTAGATGGCCGAAAACGAGGCGGTCGGAACTGACGATGTAAAATCGCTCCGTTTGAGTCGACTATTAAAAAAACGGGGGTATTGTATCCAGAAAAATATCGCGCAAACCTGAACTGAAGATTTTGGCCATAGATGGCACAAAGGTTGTGGATATCTATTTAAGAGAAGGATAAGGTCCACTCAGTGTCTTATTCAATAGGTTTAACTTAGCTTCAGATACTAAAATATAATATTACAATTCTCAGACTTTTATCGTGGAGAATATAGTAAATCCATTTGAGGGATCTGTTATAATCGACGAAAAATAATAGGAAATGTGACCTGTATGTGAGAAAAAACTATTGGTGGTTAGGATTAGTGCAAAAAAATGGATTTTTACAAATGAACCCATCAAAGACGACTGGGCCGGCTGTCCACATAATTTTTTGCAAATCGAAAAATTATCAAGTCGTCAAAAAAAAAACAACTTAATTTGGCAAAAAGTCGAAAAATAAGTAAACATAATATCTTTCACGAATTTTTAAATTTATCTACTATTTTATATTCGCAAAAATTAAATAATTTTTTGGGAAAAAAATAAGTATTATAATCGCAGCATAAATAATTTTATTCCAATGAATGTTAAATGTTGGTAAAATCTAATTATTTATTGTTTAAATATGGAAAAAATTCAAAAAAAAATACAAAATAATTTTAACAAAACTCATCTATATCTTTGTCGCAATAATAACTAAATAGTCCATGTCGGTGCCAAGTTAAAAAATATAATAAAATATTGGATTCAAAGAAATTCTGATAAGCGAAATACCTAGAGTTATTTCAGGTTCAAAAAATAAAAAATAGGAAAAATTATTATTTTAACATAATATAAACTAATCTCAAGGTCATTTTGGGCACTTTTGACCATTGATATCTCACTATGAAAGAGGTTAAAATTCTGGATTCGATACTTTCTATGATGTTCTCTCTTAAATTTTTCTCAATGATGCTTTCTAATGATGTTCTATCAGTAAATTTTTCTTAGGAACTTATGAGTACTAAGAGTCTAAGATGATTCGATGCTTTTTAATAATGTTCTCTCTCAGTAAATTTTTCGCAGGAACTATGAGTACTAAAGAGGCTAAAATTCTGGATTCGATGCTTTCTAATGATGTTTTCTCTCAGTAAATTTTTCTCAGGAACTATGAGTACTAAGAGTCAGATGATTCGATGCTTTTTATGTTCTCTCAGTAAATTTTTCTCAGGAACTGGATTCGATGCTTTCTAATGATGTTTTCTCTCAGTAAATTTTTCTCAGGAACTATGAGAACTAAGAGTCAGATGATTAGATGCTTTTTATGTTCTCTCAGTAAATTTTTCTCAAGAACATATGAGTACTAAGAGTCTAAGATGATTCGATGCTTTTTAATAATGTTCTCTCTCAGTAAATTTTTCGCAGGAACTATGAGTACTAAAGAGGCTAAAATTCTGGATTAGATGCTTTCTAATGATGTTTTCTCTCAGTAACCATGAGTACTAAGAGTCAGATGATTCGATGTTTTTTATTTTCTCTCAGGAACTTATGAGTACTAAGAGTCTAAGATGATTCGATGCTTTTTAATAATGTTCTCTCTCAGTAAATTTTTCGCAGGAATTATGAGTATGAGGCTAAAATTCCGGATTTGTTGCTTTCTAATGATGACTATGAGTACTAAAAGGCTAAAGTTCTGGATTTGATGCTTTCTAATGATGTTCTCTATCAGTGAATTCAGGAATGAGTATACTAAGCGTCTAAAATTCTGGATTCGATGCTTTCTAATGATGTTAAAAAAAAGTCGGGCCGAAAATATATAGGTTTGGGGAACGGAATTACCCTAAACCAACCTGTTTAAATAACCAATTATTCCCAGATAAAGCGAGAAAATTTGTAGGTAGGACGGTGGGTTACGATTCAATCGAGTACGAGCGCGTAATCAAAATATTATATTATTAAAATAATTACCTTAGCTTCGGCTCCAGAGGCGCCCGGCATGGCTTCCGCTATTTTCCTGAGGTCTATACCACGTGTTAGGTTCATTTTTCGGGAGTGGATTTTCAATATATCTAGTCGGGCCTTTGTAGATGCAAATATGATTTTTAAAAAAATTAAAAATTATAAGTGCACATGACGTGAACATCGTAATGGATTCCAAAATGTCCCCAAACCTTAGATTTCAGAAGAGGAGCTTAAGGAGAGAGAAAGTAAACATGTAACCTCTTATTAATATGAAAGCTATCTTACACTTTTTTGTGGTAGATGCACCAATCTCAGGAGTCCCGCAAGCTGACAACTTTGATTCTCCCAAGTCCTGACACAAATGATTGATAAAAAAATCAAATCTGTCAGTCAGGCTTATTTTTCTTTGTTTTTAAAACATCCTAACTAACCTCCTCCCCATCCACTTTGCAACTCAGTGTCAATTTTTTTTTGAGGGATTTTAAGAAATTACTTAATTTGCTTAATATATATACTCATCTAAATGTGCATCACAAAAAAATGAATATAATTAAGAAACAATAGGGTAACAATAATTACTTCTTCGTTGGGTGGGGGGAACTCGATTTTTCTGTCTATTCGACCGGGCCTCAAAAGAGCGCTATCGAGAATGTCTATCCTATTGGTCGCCATTATTACCTTGTCGCGGATAAGAATATCGTAAGATTATATAAATTTAATCTAGTCGTCGATACGTATTCCGATTAGCGTTGTTAATCGGCTCGATTTTAAGCCGGTTTTCAAATACGGCTAACCCGATATTTTAGCCAGAAAAATATTGCTAAAAACCACGATTTCGCAAACAAAATCTGCGAACAAAAATCTTCAGGCTTGCGTAATATTTTTCTGGATAAACCACACCATTTCCGACGATGATTTAGAAATTCTTAGAAAAAATTATACCATATAATTTATCTATATATCTCATGATGAGTTACGATTTTATATGGCATAACAATTAAATCTAAATTTTGAGAGTAAAGGATTTGGCAACTTTACCCATTCCACACCCTTTGAATATTTTTATGGATAACCAAAAGGGGATGGACAGGGCTTTTACGAAAAGAATGAAAAAAATGATAATTATCACTGCATCCTCCCTTTTACCCGAATATTATAATATTAACAAATAATACGATTTAAATTGATCATTTCAAATTTTTAAACCTTAACATTGACTTGCGCCTCAAAACCGTCCAGCTGATTCAGCAATTCCAACATGGTTCTTTGGACTTCACTGTCGGCTAAAATATGTTATAAATTTAGAATTTTAAAAAAATAAAGAATTCCTGGAGAAATTTCTAAGATTCTAAGAAACATGTTGGGCTTCCTTTTCCTATAACTTGATTTTATGGAAAAAAATTTTTATTTTCAATTAATTCCATATAACTACTCGAGATAAAAAAAATATATAATATATATAGTAGAAGGAATAGGTAAACCTCCAGAGCCGGCTTCGAGTCGGATGCTACCTATAGAATCGATCTCGTCCATGAATATGATGGATGGAGCGTGTTCCCTGAATTTAGAAATTTATATTTATTTTTTTTTAACTCCACATAAAAAAAGTTAATAAGTCAGTTTGTCACTCAATTCGCTAACCTTAATGTTTATTTTGAAACTACTCCCCAAAATTCAGATCAAGATATTAAGTGGTCAGCTATGCCCACCCATGGGGTAATGTTTGAAAATATTTTATTTGGGCAAGGGCTAAAACAAAGTGTAGTGAAATTGGTGGTGGGGGGGGGGGGTAAGTTTCAGTTAAAAGCCCAAATACAGATATCCTCCTGATAACGGATATAGATTTAAAAATTAATTTTCTAATGAAACTAAATATGTCTGCCTCCACGTGTCTCCTTGATGTATATGTTAAATGAATAAACGATATATTAAACCTGGCCATGACGAAGAGTTCTCTGACCATCCTGGAACCTTCTCCTATAAACTTTTGAACGAGTTCCGAACCCGAAACCCTTATGAAAGTGCATTCAGTGTGATGGGCTACGGCCCTCGCTAAAAGAGTTTTTCCCGTTCCTGGGGGACCGTAAAGCAATACTCCCTGAGAACCAATAAAAATAAATGAATGAAAAATATTTTGGAGTATAATCTAGTGAAATGATGTTTTTAGGAGTGTAGAAAAAAATAAACAGGTGCAGGATATTCGAGAGAGGTTTTAGAAAATGTCAAAAAGACGTCAATCAAATCAAAAGAGGAACAAAAAAAATGGGATGGATGTGTACCCAAGAAAAAAAAGATAGATAATATTACCTTAGGCTGGGCTATTCCAAGGGCTTGGAATAACTCGGGATGTTTGACTGGCAGCTCGATGACCTCCTTGATTTCTCGGATCTGCTTTTCGAGACCTCCCACCATGTCATAAGTCGAGTCCGGCACTTTTTCGACCATCATGAGACTGACCAAAGGATCCACCTAATTAATTAAAATGACATTCATAATCACCGTTCGCTATTTTTGTCTTGTATGCAATGACATACAATAATACCTAGATTGACAATGCATTCATGATAATGCACTTGAAAGCGTAGTTGAATACAAAGCAGCTGGACTCGCCATTTTTGGTAACCCATATTAGTAATTATTCTCATGTTTAAAAAAACTATTATTCGATTGATAATTTGCTTTCCCCTTATTACCTCGATGAACAGGCAGTTCTTTAATAAGGTTCGCGTCAGACATGGCGAATAAATTGGCCTCTCGTTTAAAATTTTAATAATGATATGGGTAAAACCAAAATGGAGTCCCAAGCTGTTTTTCATTTGATGTACACTTTTAATGAATGCAAGTCTAGCTATTATTATTAAGTCATTGCATGTATGGTACACTACTTTATTTCATTTTTTTTCCCTTCTGTCAATCTTTAACTAACCTTTGCAATCAATCTATCCATCATAAATACGTTAATCATGGTTACAAAGTATTAACCTAAATTTTAACTGGTACGAATGAAAGTGCAAATTTTACTCATCTACGATTGGTACTCTAATATAACGTGGAATTTATAAATTACGCTAATAAAAATCAACCAATAAAATAATTTTAAAACATTAGGTTGGAGGTAAATCGTAACATGGGCGAGTGGGTAAATAAATTTGTATAGTGAGCAGGAGGAATGTATTCGGGTATTACATTTGATTCCCCTGTTCACGATGATCATATCCTCTCTCACTATCACAATCCAAAATGATAATTCAATCAAATCATGAGGCATTTCACAGGTTAGAATAACAAACCAGTCTACAAATTAAGGTTACTACTTAGCATCAGCTGACATAATTTTTCTTACTTATCTTGAGTCACCCCTTCCTTCGTTTATCTTTCCCCGACTGACATTACCTTAGGAACATCAACAAAATTTTAATAACTAGTGTGCAGTTGTTATACATAGCTAAGTCAAGCCACATAAAAAATCCTGACAGACATTTTCAAAATTAAAAGTAGATTCCAATGATCAAATCCTCTAAAAAAAATTAAGCCAAATGTTGGTGTAAAAATGCGAGGTAATTTGAATATAGACATTTAAAATAAAGATATCGATAAATGAGATACGTATTATTAATTGGCAAGCAACTTTTGAGTTTGATATTAAGTAAATATTTAAATTTGTCAATTATTATTTTATCGGAGTTTTAGATAATATTATAAACTTAAATTTTCCTAGGGCTTCCTTTCCCAAGTGTAAAGGGTGCCTTAATAATGTTAAAAGATACAAAAATTTTAAGTTTCCAATTTAAAATAACAAAAAACACTTTTATTATTTTCAAAGCTTTCCACAATTTCAGTGATTTTTAGAGCGGAGCGATTTTTAAAAATTCTATTTATAAAAGTGATGTTTTTAATTTAATTAAATTTGGTTTGATTTTTTATAAAAAAAAATCACACTATAAATTATATCCAAAAACGAATTCGATTTGTATTATTACGAATACGATAATGATTTGAATTGAACGAGGAGAATATATTATCTCACAATTGTGATTTGTATTTTTACAAACTTAAACCTAAGGTCCAGGGGAATTCAATAGAAAATGGGACTAGGATTTTCGATTGACACTAACGTGACAAGACATAAAATTATCAAATAGACCCAGAAATCAAGACATAGAACCCGAAGCAATTTTTTTTTCTGCAGAAACCATGTTGCATTGCTAAACATCCTGCTTGTTTGGGAATCATTGTTTTTTAAAAAGTTTCGAAAGTCTAATAATAGATTTTTTTGCCCCTTCATTCCACGGAATCTTGTAGTTGCGATTATTTCTTTATTGTTCATTCTTTCAACGAATAAAATTAATTTTGGCAACAAAAATTACGCATTAATGAAAGCCATTTTCTTTTTAATTTTCAGGGGGTTAATATTACTTTGGATGCTCCAGAACCACAAGAAAATAAGGGAGGAGGATTAGAGGGGAAACTGGCTTACCCAAGCAAACCCGGAAAACTGCCATTAAATGGAGAAGGAAATAATTATTTTTGGGCATTAGCCACTGGTAACAGTTAAAATTGAGAAACGATTTTTAACGCATCTCTGGCAAAAATTTGATAAATTTTTGTTGTTGTAACATATTCACTGTTGATTTTGTGGCAATATAATATATTCGTGTTGGGGAAACATATTCAGAGAATTATTTTTACATCATTCGTTATAAATTTATGCGAATATTTTGCCATCGTAATCATTATCATTTTGGCAGTATTATAACTATATGGATCTGGGCTAAATGTTTACAAAAAAAAATTCCTGCAAAATGGCTCCATTTAAAACTGATTTTCAAAAAGAGCTAACTTAGTATTTTTTCCAAAATATATTATGCAAGCCTGAAAATTTTGCTCATATATGCATCAAAGGTTTGAAATTGGGCATCTATTAGTAAAATCTTAAGCTTTAGGGAACTTTTCTGGTGAAAATATAGTTAGAATTTTTTTTTTAGATAGGCTCAAGAGTAGGAATTTTGCACCGGTGTGTTTTAAAAAACGGCTAACTCATTATTTGGTCTATAAAAATTTTACACAAGCCTATAAATTTTGGTCATAAGTGGCACACACGAGTTGCACATCTATTGGCAAAATCTCAAGGGTTTTGGCAATATATTTCGGGCTAAAATATTGAGTCAGCTGTTTTTAGCAATCGGCTCAAGTCGACCTGTTTAAACAACACTAGTAAAACCCCATTAATAATATTAAGCTATTAGTAGTCGGCTAAATGAATAAATTAAATATCGAAGAAGAAAAAAAAGGGAAAAATATTCTTTTAAAAATGTTTTTTTTAACACTAACTTTGCTAGGTAAAATTTTGTGGAGGGTATAACTGTCATTTCTCAAAGCAACTCGGGAGTTTGGGGTCACTTTGGTTATATCGATAGTTTTATCTATATCCACGACAAACTTTCCCTCAGGGTGAACCTAAAATAAAAAAGATACAAAAAATTGTAAGTGTATAAACAAATGTTTGTTGAATGTAACATGATAAATTAAGTAAAAATTTTGTTGTGTAAATATAATTTAAATAAATGATGGATAATAAAAAATAAATTAATTACATAAGAACTTTAAATAAATAAATCAAATCAAATTAGTTATATTTCTTCTTTTATTTAAATTTACAATTATTAAAATTTTTTTTTTTTGTAATTGGTAAGTCAGCTGTTTCTTTTAATTTGATAGTTATAAAATACACGTATTGTAGGAAGAGCATAAATTTTTGTAATTAATGAAATGCCTGTATAATTATACATTCATAATGTTAAATTAACTTTGCTATAGAATGAGATATTATTTCTAAAATATGAACATTAAATTTATCATATGTAAACAAAGGTTTTTATTTGATTGAATATAAGTCAAGGTGCGATAAATTTATTTTAAAAAATAATTATTAACTAAAAAAGTGATTTTTTTATATAAATTGAATTTCAACTCACCTTTACTAACACTTTTTTCTTATCCATGGCTTTAACTACTTCTCCGACATATGATCCTTGTTCTTGCAAAAGTTGTAATTCCTCTTTTAGAGAACGCACTAAAATTTATATAAGAAAGAGTATAATAAAAATATATATAATACCTTTCGAATTTAATTCATTTCTTTGTGCTTGCAACCTTCTCAAATTTTGTGTTTTTTCTGCTACAATCAACTTTTTTTTTTCAAATTGTAAATATTTTTTAAAAAATACATAATAATTTCTACCTGAAGTTCTTCAATTTTTGATATGTAATATTCTTTGATACCCTCCTTTCTTTTGCTATTATATTCATCAGTATCCATCTAAACCATATATTGTTATATTTAATTATAATTTAAAAAATAAATAAAATGTAAATACCAATTCTGGCTCTCTATTAGGCATTCGTTGAAACTTGGATCTTGAATTGATATTTGTTGAATAAGTAGCTGGTTGTAATATTTTAAGCGCGTCCATTATGTTAGATTTTTATTATTAGGAATGATCAATCCTTTTTATGTATGATAAATAAAAATAAAAACAAATTTTCAGATCCAATCCGTTTGCAGCAAGATAATAATTTTTTCAATAAAAAAACTTTAAACGCTACAAATCGAACCAGTAAACTCTAGGCTACTATTTAAAAATTTATTTTTTTTTATTATAATCTAGGAAATTTATTAATGATAAAAAAATTTTCGGTTACATTTTATATTATATATCTATTTGTATATATAAAAATTAAATTATATAAGATTTGATGTATTATTTAATATTTATTATATTTTACTGGAATTTAAATGATCAGTGTTGTTAATATATGTGTAGCAAAGCCTCTCCATCTTTAAGATATCTGTAAATAACATATTAAGCGAATAAGACTATTGATGGTAAAAATTTTATAAATACTCCCTCACCCTTATAAAAAATTACCCCCCCCCCTCCCCTTTTCCTTTAATTATATTTTTTAAAGTATTAAGGAGTGGTGCACAATATAATTCCTAGCAAAAAAATTGTAAATATTTTTTTTCCAATTTAAAGTTAAGATAATGGAAATGTAATTGATAAAATTAATTATTTAATCATTATTAGATAAAATTTAGAATAATTGATATATAAATATATAAACTATGTGATAAATAAAGGGCTATAAATATGCAAGATAAAAAAAAGGAACATAATATATGGTAAATTATTTTACTATTATACCTACCTTTTGCCTTAAGCAAAAACAAAATAGTGAAAAATCAAAATAAATTATTTATGAAAAAAATGGTATATAATATATTGATAATTACCATACCCAGGTTCACGTGTCTTTAAAAAAGAAACGTCTTACTTTCTTTGCCCATATTTTAAGAAATCATAGCAACAATAGCCTTGTTATTGATGCCATTAATTGGTTATACTCCTTTAATGGGAAAACATATTGCAAATATAAGACATTATAATTCTACAGAGCCTTGAAGGACATAATGGATCTTAACTTAAATTTGAAGCAATTCCTAAGGCTAAATAAAAACAAAAAATCTATAAAAAAAACTACTAAAAATTAAATCGAACTACCTAAACCTCTCATAATTTTTTTTCTGGATTTTTTCAGGTTATTTAATTTCTTCATCTCTCAATTTTACCTCTTGATTTTGTCTTTCACCTTTTCTGTGAATTACTTACTTCACTGACTTCATCTTTTATTTATCTTATTTTCTGAAAAAACTGCATGGTTAACATTATCAATAGCTCAGTTATAATTTCACAAATGTAAAGCAGAAGGGGGTTTTGTACTTAGTTTTTCTGCATGATTATTTTTCTAAATTAATTTTTGGATCCAGTATTTTCTTTTCTTGGCCTGTATATACTTATGTATTTTGGTGTGATGCTATAGGATTTGATGGCTATAGCTCAATAAGCCTTAAATTTCTGTGGTCTTAGTTTTTTGGGTAGTTCCTTAGGTAGGATTTTGATCCATCCCACTGCAGTAGTTCCGCTCTCCCATATTTCTATTAAATGAGGGCAAATAGGTAGCGATATTGTTATAGATGCTATTTATTTTTTGGTTTTTCTGCTGTGATATTATCTGGCCCTGGAGCTTTGCTTTTTCTTAGTGTTTTTTTCTTAGTCTTTTGTTATTTCATTTATGGAGAAACCAGTCGACCGGGGGGTGGCGAGGTTTGTAAATATGTTTTGTTGGTAGAGTCTTTCCGTGAGTGATAGACTATCATATAACAATCAAGCCAAAATGCCTTTTGTTAATCCTGGCCAACAATTACTTTTCCATTTCCTAAAACTTACGGAGCTGGTTCCTATTTCTGCATCATAGTTTCCTTTCTCTCATATCTTTATCATTATCAAAGACCTTTTTCGCTATAAAATCTATCTATCACTCCATAGAGTATTTTGTTTCTCTGGAAAAAGGAAAAAATAACCGTTTGTTGTGTGGTGTTCGTTGCTGGATAGTCATAAACCGATTACTGACTAGTTTTTGCCTATTCACTGGAATTTTCATCTATTTTAAACAATTTGTGGTAAACCCATTTTAGCTTTTCCTTATTTTCATGAATAAATTCTAATCTCAATTGATATGAACACATTCTCAATTATTTGTTAGTAACTATCAAGGCTTACATTAGATGTTAAACTTAAAATTAGCCACCACCCACCTTTAAAGTAATTAAATTATTTTGGCAGTTCATGGGTATAGGCTTTTGTTTTGCCCATTTCTTTTGTTGATTAGCCTATAGACGTTTAAGCGACAGTTCTCGGACTGTTGCGCGTACAAGTACGTGCGGCTTGCCCACAAACGTGTGAAGGGCTCCTCATTTTTTTCTCCCCTAAATTAACTATCCAGTTTGATGGATTTTTGAGGAAACCCTAGCGTAGCTCTGTTGTATCCACAACCAGAGGGCGAAAACGCTTTTATCACGTATCACGTAATATTATTAAATTATTCTAGACATCAAAATAAAACAAATCTAAAAATGGAATATTTTAAGATTCATTAAACTAATTATTGTATATACAAAATGTTGTGCTTAATTTCCAATTAATTTATTGTTCATATTTTCGGTTACATTTTAATTCCCCAAAAAATCCAAAATCAAGGGACGAAATTGGTTTAAAATATTTTTCCAAAATTTTTGATAAGAAAATCTAAAAGATATAACTTTTAGTTTGGGGTCATTTATGGATTTGTTTATTAGTTATTAATGTCAGGCATTTGTGTTAGATTCCACATTTGTTTAAGATATTTTTTAGATTAGCTAATATAATTAATTAGAAGATTATTAATCTATGGGAAACAGCCGACTTAAGGCGCGCCAAAGGGGGTATGGCCATGGGTAAAATGGCTCACCCCCTATTTATTATATATAAATAGAGTTTGAAAAATTATAGAAATTTTAAAAAATATTATAAATTTTAACACTTTCTTTTGTAAAAAGTTAGAGACGCCTCTAGAAGTCTGCACAAGATATCCGAACTCCTAGGGTTCGGATGAAAAAATCTTCCTCGGGCTCCGGGGCGGGTTGTAAAATGTGCCAGACTTGAGGCCATACCCTATAAATAATATTCAATAATATAAATATCTTTTCCACAAAAATGTCAATCAAAAACTGATATTGATATGTCTTTCAAATATATTCATTATTATATTTTCTAGAATTTTTTTTTCTATATACACATTTACATGATCTTTTTATGACACAACCATGTCACTTATTAATATATAATAACAATAAATTTTTAATTCTATCCTATTTAACTTTATTTTTTATAATTAAACTGAAAAAATTTTATATATTAATAAATTTAAAAAAATGTTGATTAAATTATAAGGTTAAATATAAAAAGGTTGCAATATGTGAATATATACATATAATTTTCAATTGTTTCTTAGATATTTTAAAATTTATGCTTAAATTTAAAAATATTTTGAAATCGGGAGTATGGTTGGATCTAAAAATGTTTGCTCGGGTAGGGCTCGGGCAATATATTTGGGCTAGGGTTGAGCTCGGGCAGTGAAAAAAATTACTTTGAAGTCCTTCTGAAATTGTGCTATGAATTGATAAAAATCGATGTTCTGAAGAAGTTAGATATATTCTTTAGAATCGGCAGTATCTATTCTTAAAATAAATTATTAGTTTACCAAAGAATATGAAAACAATTATTTGGCAGATGATAAATGTAGCAATGCTTAAATTTATTCTGAGAATGTAATTTTATATGAGAATACCAAAATTTAGAAATATTGTTTCCTCATTCCAAATTGGCCATAGAGTGATTTAAAAATTAGATAGATTATAACTTATGAATCTAACCTCAAGTAATCAAAAGCTAGAGAATGGTTTATTTGATGAAGTCGTGACTGAAGTAAGAAAAGTACGGAGATAGTGAATTATAGGGTATATCAGTTAATTTCTGATGATAGTAGGAATGAGAAGGATTTAGTGACTTGGAGGAAGGAAATTTCCATTTTTTGAGGTTGGTTAAGGTATGCTGGCAATATTCAAATCTCTACAGGATGTTAAACTATTTATTGTCTCTAAGGAGAAGTAACTGGCCATTGGATGGGTGGAAGAAGTGATTGAAAATTCGGAGTATAGGAGTTAAAGAATATTAGGCGGAATAAAGTATTATAGGCATCAAGACTAACTGAGGCCCTGGAGATAAATTTTAAGAGTGGAGATGTAATCAGTAATTTTATTAAGTGGATAGAACTGTCCTGTCCTGTCATGATACATATTTATTTATCATCCGAAAGTTATTTTATTATTAATTTATAATCTCGAATTGTAATTAATTTTAAAAAATTATTATTTTTATTCATTCGTGTATTCATTCGTGTATTCTTCACGTTAAAAGGAGAAGAATTATTCATATTGATTTTATAAAATTATTTTGTAATATAAGATATTTTATATAATAAAAGGAACATTTCTGTCGCAAGCAACTATCATGTACAGAATCCTTCTTCTTGGGGATCTTAAATATGTTATTTAATTACGTTTTTATATTGATAGCTCTCCCATTTTCTTTATTTAATAGAAAGTAACCATAAACTGTAACTAGTTACTTTTGAAAAGTAACCTGTAGTAACACTGGAGTAGATACTGACACTAGTATTTATATCATATAAATCTAAATATAAGCATAATAAATTCAAATTAATATACTCATAATATTCATTTGACTCATGTTTATCAGTTTAAATTTATATAAGATTAAATATTTTCTCGATCAATTTATCGTGCTAATATTTATTGAATAAGATTATATATGATTAAATGTAAGAAAGAAAAAACTCAATAATTTCGCATTATATAAAAAATCACTTACGTTCACATCAAGCCAATTCAGCGTCTACATGAGCTGGTTGGGTAGGAAGGGATATTACATTATCGCATGATTATAGTTTGATATATTTACTTAATACTAAATTTAATACCTGCATCCTATTTTTTGAGGGGGTAGGATAAATTTTTTGGTGGGTTATCTATTAAATTTTGAGATGAAATAGGACAAAATTTATTGCTGTAAAAATAAATACTTTTATTATAGAATTATTATAAACAATTCCTTGATAAAATCTATATATTGCAAACAATCATACACATAGTTTTCCAAATAAAACTTTCTGCTATCCTCTTTAATTTAAAAGGTTTAGATATATCAGCAAGCTCACAATGCCATCATAATAATTAATTCATTGTAAATAATGGATGTTTTAATTGAATTTATTATCTAAAAAATAAATTCTTTATATTCATATCAATAGTTGGTAGTAGAGATAGATTAATTTAAGTTATCCTTATAAATTCTCTGAAAAGAGTATTAATAAAATTATAAAGGTGAAAATAATAATGGGGGGGGGGGTAGGCAAAGGTTTTTGAAGGGGGTTTGCATCCAGTGAAAATCCTGTCATGTAGACGCTGAGCCAATTATATGTTCCAACACAAAAAATTCAAAATTTCCAATTTTTCTATCGCTTCAGGTCATCAGGGGAACTCCCAAATCCAGAAATTCAGCAAAATACTAAATTATGATTAAATCCATATTAGATGATATCATGCATTTTTTAGAACATATGTTTGCAAATCTCTTGCCACAAAGTATGAAGAACAGGTTACACGCAATTATTTAACTTTTATCAATATATCTGTTAACTTAAGGGGAAGAAGGAAGTAATGTGGCTAAAATGTATTGCCACGCATTTCATATGGTAAGGCTTGATGCGAGGTAAGGTAAAGATTTATTAATGACTCAAGGAATTTGCTATTACAGCAACTGAATCATGGGGACCTGTTTAGATTAGGTAGGTTATTAGTTAAAATGATAGGATTTTATTAATAACTATTTTTTAATTCTATATTAAGTTTAACTAATTCATCTCTCTCTAACCTTTAATATACTGCTTATTCATATCTTACTTTTTTTTTAAATTTAAAATATATTTAATTCAATTAAAAAAATTTATTTGAGATGAGCCCAATGTCATTGGATGAGCCATACTAATTATCGTAAAACGCACTTATAGGTCCACAGTTACCCCCTTCAAATAAATAGCGGGAGACTGGGGCTCAATAGGACCGAATTGTAAATAATAAAATATTGTGATGTTTATCTAGAGTTGATTAAATAAATCTAATTTTTCCGGTTAAATAAATTGACATATCGAAACTAGTAATAATAGTATGTTGGATCATTACACGGGGAACATAGGAGCACCCATAAAATAATCACTGAAAAACACACAACGATTCTATAAAATTATTTCACCCTGAAAATGGAGATTGCTGAATCTAAATATAATTATATATTCTGAACATAATTAACTATCTTAACATGTATAAGAGTAAATATCCCATAAATTTCAGCCAATTTTATAAAAAAATATATTGTACGAGTTTGCTAAGGCGTCACGATTTGACAATTTATTAAAAAATAACCAACTGAATAGCGTATTATTATTAAAATGACAACAATCAATTATTATGACGTCAATTTTAAAAATAGACTAAATTACGGCATAACGCATATTTGTTAACTACATACAATAAGGGGTTAAATTAGATAATCAGTGGCATCCTCTTATTTGGGGGAAAATGAAAAAAATTATAGTCACTTTATTGGTCACGTGTTTAATGTTATATTTAGTTCTATTGTTATATGACGATCGAATTTATCTAAAAAATTTTAGAAATTTGCTTTCTAAACCGGAAGTTGACGAATGTTTAAAACGATTGAAGTCCAATTACAATATGTTAAACGGATTTTTCTTGGAAAAAAATTTATCATGGAAAGACCTGCCTCAAGACTTCGAATTTCTAATCAACCCTGAAAACATGTGTTTTTCGCAAAAAACAACAGTCAAGAAACCGAAAGATATATTTATCATAACCATGATTCACACAGCTCTAAACCATTTTGATCTGAGGGAATCCATAAGAGAAACATATGGATCTGTTAAGGAGTACTTCAATTACAATATTCGTCTCGTATTTATTCTGGGAACCACTAAAGACCAATCAATTATAGCGCGTATAACTAATGAGAGTAAAATCTACGGCGATATCGTTCAAGCCTCATTCGTAGACGCGTACCGAAATCTGACTTACAAAATAACGACGGGATTTAAATGGATCTCATATTATTGTCCTCACGCTAAATTCGTGCTTAAATTAGACGACGATTTCTATGTCGATATTTTTCAGGTCATCACTACTTTGGATTACTTAGATAAAACATACGGCCCTTACCTGATCCATAATATAGACAAAATTAGACGGAAAGAAAGGTTATTACCATACACATATAATCAGACTACCATTGTTCCAGTGGAAACCTTTGAATACGTCATCAATGACCTAAAGTTGCGTGAAGCATTTACGAATCGTACATCGAATTCGTTCACAGATAAGAAAATGACCTCCTTAAACGCCACTCACGATAAAGTTTGTGATCGAAAATCCTACACCATCTTCGACACGGATTCGAATATTTTCAGGGAATACAAAGAGCTCTTCGGAGATGAGAAACGTCTAAGAGACATAATTCTTTGTTCTATAAGGTTTAACTCGATAGTTATGCGTAACCCGGGTTACAAATGGACCACGACAACCAAAGATTACTTGGGAACATATTACGAGCCCTTCTGCTTGGGTGCCGTTATGATACTGACCCCTCCAAGTGCTTACAAACTTTACAAGGCCTATTTTACCCAACCATATTTCTTCATAGATGACGTTCACGTGACCGGTAAATTAGCCACTATGACCGGCGCTCTAATGATAAATATAGAAGACACGATTAATCACGATGTTGGCGCATTAGAAGCGTGGCTAAAAGAAAAGTCACCGAGTTCCATGAAGGACTCCTCATCCAAATTTAAATATATGATTAATGCCAATGGCGCTAATAGAACAAACATGAAAGCGTATTGGAATAGAACATTGATAGCGCATAATCGCTTTGAACGATTTTTCGTATAATGATAATAATAAATTTTTCCATTAAAATAAAATTGAATATAAATCTATTTAGGGCCAGGCCTTCGGGTCTCTGAAATATATTAATCCGTCCCATAATTTAAGCTCTAGTGAGATCCAAAATCTGCAAAATATTTGTTTAGCTTCTTACGCGTGGTGGTGACGCTTGTTTTGCGGATGGATATTTGGGTGATTCTATCATAGAACCTCATTCCAAATGTCATTGAAATTAGAATGAGTCGGATGATAATTTTTCTTAGAGTCCCTTTATTTGTATGTAGCGATTATATTGGGACGTTAAGAAAGGTTTATTGAATTTATATTACTATTAAACTCACTCCCCAGTTTAGCGCTGATATTTAAATCTCTATTTTGTCAACCATATCCCTTTTCATATTCTTCTGGACTATGGAGTATTCAAGATTATAATGCAATCTTGTCATAGTCATTAATATGGAAAAAATATCAGTTACAGTTTAGAAATAAAGAAAGAAAGAAAAGAAAAGAAAGAAAAGAAAAGAAAGAAAAGAAAGAAAGAAAGAAAGAAAGAAAAAAAGAAAGAACGACCTTGATAAATTTTATGGAGAAATTTGTCAAAATGATAAGTTAATGAGTGATAGACGTCAGTATTGTTAAAAGCTCTACTCTTAAAAGTAGAGGCGCCATCGTTACCATTTTCAGAGAGGTATAGCAGCGGGCTACTTTAACTGTACAGATAGCCGCTTATGGTTAATCGAGACATTTTCTAATCCAAAAAATATGCTTAGGGGCCCCATTTATTTCAGTGCCTTGATGACCGGACATAGATAAAGAAACTCATGGGTGTTAGATAAACAGTAAACTCTCTTTCGTCGAAGTCCTTGTATTATATAAAAAAAAAATTATTATTTATTATATTTTTCCCGTTTTTATGGGTGGGGGTGGGGAGTGGGAGGTGGATGGTAGCAATGGGGATTACGGGGGGGGGGGGGGTTAAGTAATAATTTTTATTTTACTTTCAAAATTAACTACATTTAGGGAAACTTCACAAAGTTTATAACGAGGAAATTCCTTACCTCCCCTTCCACCATTGGCCAACGTCAATGCATGTACGAATTTGAAAACTTATCTCTTCTCTTCTCTTCTCTTTCTTCTCTTCTCTTCTCTTCTCTTCTCTTCTCTTCTTCTTCTTCTTCTCTCTTCTTCTCTTCTCTTCTTCTCTCTTCTCTTCTTCTCTCTTCTCTTCTCTTCTTCTTCTTCTCTCTTCTCTTCTCTTCTCTTCTCTTCTCTTCTCTTCTCTCTTCTTCTTCTTCTCTTCTTCTCTCTTCTCTTCTCTTCTCTTCTTCTTCTCTTCTCTTCTTCTCTCTTCTCTTCTCTTCTCTTCTCTTCTCTTCTTCTTCTTCTCTCTTCTCTTCTTCTCTCTTCTCTTCTCTTCTCTTCTCTCTTCTTCTCTTCTCCTCTCTTCTCTTCTTCTCTCTTCTTCTCTCTTCTCTTCTCTTCTCTTCTCTTCTCTTCTTCTTCTCTTCTCTTCTTCTTCTCTTCTTCTTCTCTTCTCTTCTTCTCTCTTCTCTTCTCTTCTTCTCTCTCTTCTCTTCTCTTCTTCTCTTCTCTTCTCTTCTTCTCTCTTCTCTTCTCTTCTTCTCTTCTCTTCTCTTCTCTTCTCTTCTCTTCTCTTCTCTTCTCTTCTCTTCTTCTTCTTCTTCTTCTCTTCTCTTCTCTTCTCTTCTCTTCTCTTCTCTTCTCTTCTCTTCTCTTCTCTTCTTCTCTTCTCTTCTCTTCTCTTCTCTTCTCTTATTGAGATGACAATTAGAAGAAAAAAAAGAAAACAGAAGAACGAAAAAAGAAAAGGTTGAACGCAATATACATACATATAACTTCATATAATTTTGATATTTCATTTTGAATAGTTTTTGGGCCTATTGAAGTATCCCATTTATAGTATGTATGTAATAAGGTAGTTTTGTTAAATGACTCGTTTTGAGCTGATTAGCTAGAAAAATATCGCCTAAGCCTCGAGAATTCGTCAATATTTGTCTAGAGTCCTTCGTTTTCTTCTATGAGCAAAATCTTCAGGATTGCCTAATATGTTTTTCTGGATGAAATATTCAGTTAGCCGTTTTTAAAAATAAACGAGCCGTTTTAACAACACTAGTAAATAAGATATAGCTATGTATGATAAGACACATAAAATCATATAAAAAAATTGACTCTATGAATTTAGATAATATAATTTGTTTGATGTATTTATCTGAACGAATTTACTATATATTAATATCGAAAACATTTTCTGATTAATTTATTCGTCTATAAAATAGGTAGTGAATAGCTAATTTTTTTTTTAATCTTATAAAACATAATCATCCACTTGGAAAATTTAGTATTTTTCCCATACGCCCATTTTTTTACTTTTCGTCAGCTATGTATTTTTTTGACGGAATTATCCAACAAGCAACTCGGAACATTTGTTATCAAAAATATGACTGAAACTAAAGAAAAGTAAATTTTAAGATTTTTTTTTTGGGGGGGGGGGTAATAGCAAATGCAATTCATTTATTGGATAAAAATTGTCCGTAGCGATTGTGCGCGATCAGCGTTTGATTCCAATAAGATTTAATTTTTTCTCTATCGCCATCATTGGTGCAAAATACGTATTTGACAGACGCGGCGGTTCCTATCGGTTTAGCGGTCACAAAACTAAATCGTTCCGCTTTAACCCATTCGAAGTTATCTTCCAGATGAACTGTGTCATGAATCGTGACCATTACGGTGCCAGCCATTCTCGCTAATTTACCTGTCACGTGAGCATCATCTACGAATAAATATGGTTGGGTAAAATAGGCCTTGTGCAATTTGTAAGCGGTAGGTGGGGTCAATATCAGAACCCACCCCGAACAATAGGGTTCGTAAAAAGTTCCCGCATAGTCATTTGTAGGGACGTACCATTTAGAACTGTTGTCGCGTAAAACCGGGGAGTTAACCATGATGGAGCATATGATGATGTCGCGTATACGGTTTTCGCTTCCAAATAATTTCGTATACTCGGCGGAGATGTGCGGATCCGTTTCTAACATAGTGTACGCCTTTTCATCGCAGCGCATATGGCCCTGAGTGTGGCTTATCGGAATAATTGTCTCGTTGATAAAAGGTTTTGGTGTCGTTGTTTGATGCATTAACCTTTCACGAAGCTGAGAACCACTAATGATGTAATCCAAATTTTCGATAAGAATGTATTCTGTTTGATTATATATATATGGCAGTAACTTTTCTTTCGGTCTAATTCTGTCCATGTTGTCAATCAGATACGATCCATAAGTTTTTTTGAAATAGTGCACAGTTGTGATGACCTGAAAAATATCTGCGTAAATGTCGTCGTCCATTTTGAGGATGAATTCGGCATGAGGACAATAATACGAAATCCACTTGAAACCCATCGACATTTTGTAAGACATATTAACGTACGCATCCAAGAATGAGGCTTGAACTATATCGCCGTAAATTTTACTCTCATTGGTTAGCTGTTCTTGAATAGATTGATTCTCGGTGACTCCTAATACAAATATCAGACGAAGATTATAGTTATAGTAATCCTTAATGGAGCCCCATGTTTCTCTTGTCGATTCTCTTAAATTGTTATGGTCCGGGGCTGAATGAATCATTATTATGATAAATATGTCTTTCGGTACTTTCAAATTTTTTTGCGCATGCGGATTCGATGAATTTATATTTGTCACGTATTCGTAACACGTGTTTTCCGGGTTGATCAGATATTCGAAATCCTGAGGGAGATTTTTTCGCGATGCATTTTTTGCCAAGAAAATTCCGTTTAACATGGTATAATTGGACATCAGCTGTTTTAGGCATTCGTTGTCGTCATCACTGGGGTTATCTCCATAAAGGTTACCATTGAAATGCGACATTTTCGATGCATTTTTATAGTAGAATTGGTGGACCGAAAAACGGAATTTATAAAATGATACCACAACGGATAACGCCAAGAAAGAGGACACTAACTTTATTAGACTTCTTTGAGTTTTCTTTCCAAGCGGAGTCGCACTGATTATCCTATTAAGCCTAATCAAATATTTTTTATAATAATATTCGTAATGATAGATATCTGTTATTAAATTAGGAAATTATAAAATGCATAGAGAACATCCACCCATCCACCCGTTGTTTAAAATTTTTCTTTTACGCTATCCGTTGTAGACGGCTAGTTAAAAATATAACATAACCAAAGACAAATTAAAAGGGAAATTACTATAAAGAAAAGAATATATACAAGATTACTTGTTATTAAAATAGGTCATCGAATGAATTTTTTAAGGTATTAAATATCAAAATATCTAGATATTCAAAAAAAAATTGAATTTCTTTTACGATTTCTTTAAAAATTATAATTAATAAATTACCAAAAAAATATAGATAAAACTACAAAATATACTATTATAATATTTATAATATCCTTATATATAAGAAATTTCGTATCATGAGTCCGATAAATAATGATTTATTAATTTAAGGTAAAACTTAGCCAAGGTAAGATAACAAGGTTAAAAATACAAATTTTTGGCCAGTGACTATTTAATAAAACAAATTTGTCATTTATTTGTTCTTAAATATTTTTTTTATTTGCTTTTATAAAAATATTATATTATTTTTCAATAGGGAAAAATGGAATTCCTGCTTGATTAATGAGTGAATTTTTTTTAATAAGTAATAAATATTTCCCTGAAAATTTACATTGAAAAAAGTCTATAAAGATTCTGAATAGTTTTAGTCTCTGAAAGTTTTTATCGATAGATATTGTAGAGATGAGCTGAAAATATATTTAAGTATAAGTTTTAAATATTTTTCTAATAAAATTAGCATTAGTATTATCTGAAATTCATATTGGTTGATATTATAGAGATGGCTGAAATATATTTAAGTAAATTTTAAATATTTTCCCTAAAAATTTACATTGAAAAAGTCTTAAAAAGATTATTAGTTTGGTCTCAGTTATTTCTTAATTTTGGATATTTTGAAGATGCTTTTTAGTTAATCAGAATATTATCAAATATTGAAAAAGATCGATTCCCAGTAAATAATTTAAAATTAATCGAATTTCCTATCCTTAATGTATGTTGGTTAAGCTTATTACACTAACTAATAAAAATGTGAAAATTGTACTTTTCAAATAAGCTTATTTTATGATATAAAAAAGCCAAAAATTTGAAAATTCACTTTATTTAATTTTAAATATCTCAAAAAAAAAATGATTAATCTAAAACCATAATTTAAAAATTTATTATATAGCCTCTATAATTGCCCTTTAATATGACATAGAAAACCGGAAATAGATAACATGAAATAGAAATGCGGGAATTTGAAAACAGGAAATGGCCTATAAAAAGGGAAAACAGATATTATTTTTTTTTTATCTTCCAAATTTTATTTCACAGATAGACATTATACTCCCTAAATATTTGTATAAGTCCATAGACTGTGACGAATACCGGACCCAAGAGTTATTCCATTTTAAATATAAGTTTTTAAGGCTTAAATCATATTATTAAAACAATAATATTTAGTAATTTATTTAATTTAATTTTTTTTTATTTTTTTAAAACGGGGTAATTATGCAAAATAATTAAATCAAAACTAAAATCCTAAAAAAGCGCTTATTATATTACGTTATTTAGTTTTATTAAATATAGAAGAAATCGCAAAATTAACCAAATTGTACTACTTATATTATCATAAAACTCAAAACGCAAATAATTTTGGATGCACTATATAAAAAACAATAATGATTTTGTAAAGAATAATAAAACAATGATATTAAAATACATGTTGTTAAACTGCAACGATTTAAGTCAAATTTCTAACACAATATTTTAGCCAGAAAAATATGGCCCTAAGCATTCGGGATTTCGTTAATAGATGTCCAAACCTTTGTTGTTGAGCAAAATCAATCGCAACATTTACCAAATTGTATACTATATTATCATATCATAAAAACGCAAAAAGCCATTATCCGGAAAAGCACAATAATGAATTTGTGAAGAGTAAACTATGTGATATAAAAAATAGGAGATTTCGTTAACAGAAGTCCAAACCCTTGTTGTCATCTGTGAGGAAAATCCTTAGGTCCTACATATCCGAATAAACATTGAGTTAACCGGTTTAAAAAAATAGTCAATCCGACCCGTTTAACAACACCGATTAAAAAGACGCCACCCAGAAATCTTTTATTTATCCCAGAGACTTGCAGAGGTACCATTTGTACGACCGAGCTTCCGGTCCGGATTCTTAAAAAATTTAAATACGACCCGAACCGGTATTTGTCCGGAACTCAACCCGAAATAAAGATCATTTTTATGCCCCGACATTAATTTGAGATATTAGGAATAATGTCGAGTTTTCGCATTATAACAGCTGATTCAAAAAATCTAGTTTTATAAATCATTCCACCAAACAAATTGAAAACAAAAAAATTTTTTTTTTTAAAAAAAAATATATTTATTTTATTTTTCAAAATTTGTGATAGACACATGTCCAATTTTTTTTTTTTTTTTAGAAAATACTAGGCCATCATAACCCAGAGATCACCAATGACCACCCATGTCTAAATGTTACGATCTTCTTTATATTTTGAAAATTTATATACGATTCTTGGCTTATAGGAGCCAATATTTAAAATTGAAAAATCTATTGAACCAGCGTTTGTCTCAGTTTAGGATTTAGCAGAAATAAGAGTAAGCATGATGTATCTATCTATTAAAAAATTTTTTTTTTTGAGAAATATACTTTTTATAGCTATTTCCGGTTGTTAATTGACTCATTTTTAATATAACATATTTTTGTATCACATTAAAGGGTTATTATAGAACTCAGAGACCTGCAGTGGTTACCATTTACACGGTGCGAACCTGCCCCACCCGGGGTTTTTTTCAGGCCCGGCTATGGCTCGGATTTTAAAATATAAATTTCAATTTTATTTATTTTTCAATTTTTATAGCTGTTAAATATGACTCTAAATATTTGGTTGGCCGGATCGGTTATTTAAAAAGTGTTTTTTAGACCCGACCCGGCTCGAGTAACGGTTGGGCCGTTAGGGCCAGGCATGCAGGTCTCTGATTGAGTTATTTAATAAAAATTTTAAATTACGAGTTTAATTAGCGGACATATTTAATAAATATTATAGTGTATTAAAATTTTTAAAAAATGGTGCTCAATAAAAAAATAATTTAAAAAAAAATATCACATTCTAGGAAAGAAAGAAAGAAAGAAAGAAAGAATGAAAGAAAGAAAGAAAGAAAGAAAGAAAGAAAGAAAGAAAGAAAGAAAGAAAGAAAGAAAGAAAGAAAGAAAGAAAGAAAGAAAGAAAGAAAGAAAGAAAGAAAGAAAGAAAGAAAGAAAGAAAGAAAGAAAGAAAGAAAGATATATATATTTATTAATTAATTAAAAATGCTTAAATTATTAAATTTTTTAATTTCTTGCTCGAATACTACAAGTTTTTCATGGACAAAATTTATATTTTTTAATTTCATATTATTCCTATAAAAAAAATATTTTTTTTCTCACCTTTATAAATTTTTAATTACATATATTTTTTTAAATTTTAATCATTTTCTTTTGGCTGACATAACATAAGATATCAAAAAAAAACATATAAAAAGTATAATATTTTTTTGGCCGGTACATAAATTTTTTAATATGGAATTGCCTATATTTTAGGTGGAATTTGAAAAATCTTGAAAAAAAAAAAATATATATGTGTGATTTAGAATACTGACAGAGACTGTTGTAGAACTAACTTTAATAATGATTAGTGGTTGTTGAACTAAAAATATAATATATATGTGATTTAGAATACTGACAGAGACTGTTGTAGAACTAACTTTAATAATGATTAGTGGTTGTTGAACTAAAAATATAATATATATGTGATTTAGAATACTGACAGAGACCATTGTAGAACTAACTTTAATAATGATTAGTGGTTGTTGAACTAAAAATATAATATATATGTGATTTAGAATACTGACAGAGACCATTTTAGAACTAACTTTAATAATGATTAGTGGTTGTTGAACTACCTAACTTTAGTCAATTGTTCAAATCAATCTTCAAGTTGAGACCTCATACTTAGAAGGTTAATTCAATTTTTTAGGCTAAAATGACTAAGTCACAATAAAGATAGTTAGTTCAAAGTTAGATAAATTTAACAAACACTAATGATGAAGCTAGAAATTATCAATCTAATATATATGTGATATGACGATAAAAATATGGCTCTGCCGCTATGGCTCCTGCCATTTTTATTTTATTTTACAGAAAATCTGGGCATGGTTAAAACTAAGAGATTGAACTTGAATAATCCAGAAATGGACTCATCCGTAGATTTAGCTAAGGAATTGTATACGTCATCATCATCGAACTCAGTAATCGAAATAACGTAAAACAAAATGATAAAATTAATTATTAATTATTTTTATAATAAATTTTTTGAGATCATAAATATCAGATCTCACAATATTAGAATTCCCTCTTATAAAAACCACTCTCTCCGCATCCATTTCTTCCTGTTGAAATTATTTTAATCTTGCAAAATGATGTCTTTGGTTTTTTAAAAAAAGATTTGATAAATGAAAACTTTAGAGAAATATTTTCTCTTTAAAATCAAGTAATTTAACGAATATTATTTTACTATAAAAAGATATTTTATTATTAATATTTTATATTTGAATAAAAAATTTCATTTAACGATTATAAAGAAACATAATAATTTGGGCCGGAATATTATATTTATTTTAAAATTTGGACATAATTTTTTAAAAAGAGGCTACTAATGCTACATTTAAAAATTATAATAGACACGCCATTTTTTGAAAAAGTAGCTATAATTAGGAAGTTACATTTTAGGAAAGTAGTTGTGGCTTTAGTGCGATACTTTTTTTTAAAAAAAGCAAATGAGTTACATAGCCAAGGGAGACACCAAAGCCGTACAGCAATTTATCATGTCCTCATTAATTGAAGATTAACAGCCGCATATGTTCCCAACCATCTCGTGTGACCACTTGACTTATCGCACGTAGATGGAAAACCTGATGGTAAGACGACTATGCCTTAGGTCTTTAGCAAATCATTTTGGGTCTCTTTATTCCCTTCTAAACGCTAACTCAAGTCGAAACCAAAAGATTAAAAAATAAATAAAGATCTCATACAATTTTCCTTTCATTCCTAAAGTCGCTACTGAAGAATCTTTTTCGCTAACAAAATTTGAAATTTTTAAGAAATCTATAAGGCAAAAATTACACATTTTAACTAACCAAGCCAAAGGAAATTTTATAGATAAAAAAATTGAAAATATATTTTTTAATTTTTTTAGATATAAAATTTGGTTCCCCTTTTGGAACATCAAACAATTATTAATCTATAATAAAATTGGCAGTAGTTTTTCATAAAAAAAAAATTTAGGCTGATTAATGTTATTTTTACATATATTCATTTTATAAATGCAAATTTAATTTATGTCACGTGAGCATATAATTTAATTTAATATCAAAAAAAAAAGGAAGGAAGGAAAGAAAGAAAGAAAGAAAAGAAAAGAAAAGAAAATAAAAGAAAGAAAGAAAGAAAGAAAGAAAGAAAGAAAGAAAGAAAGAAAGAAAGAAAGAAAGAAAGAAAGAAAGAAAGAAAGAAAAATATATTATTGTCATAAAAGTTTTTTTTTATTTCAACTTTTATAATTATAATATACAATAAACAAAACTATAAGGATAAAATACTAGTAATTTAAAAACAAGATAATGAATATATGAACGTAAAATTATAGTCTATATTAAAATGAAGACTGGGGAATGGTATAAGCGAGGGGAAAAATAATAAGTAGTTGAAAAGGTCTGAAACTAGGATAGCTTCTTTGGCTAGAAAACTACCATTGAAGTTGATGTAATTGGCTTTAAGGTTTGCTATATGATGGTAAGCCTTTGTCGAAGAAGAAAATACCCTCGAGGTTCTTCGGAGTGTTTGCTGCTTTGAGATCCTAAGAGCTAAGGCAAGTTTGCCGAAGGTGGCAAGTGTGGTTTGAAATAATTGGAATGAAACAATTGTCATTTCTGTGTATTTCGAGTAAGCTGTTCCTTCTGATCAGTTTATGGATGGCTTGTTTATATGGTGCCAAGGGTTCAATACATGAGTCCCATATCAATAATTGACCTCTCCTCCAAGGAATTTGAGTGATACCGACAAGTCGTTCACCATCAGATCTGAAGAAATCCTGCTAGGGTTTTAGAATGGATAGGATTCGTGCCGATTTTGAGGAATGTTGGATGATTGAATTGCATTGCCTGTGACGGATGAATCAAAATAGTTTAAATTTAATAAATAAAAAAATTTTAAATTAAAAAAAAATTTTGAAACATAAATTTTCAAAGCGTATTTTTTTGTTTGATCGAAAAAGTGGTGTAACTAGATTAATGTTAACGTAATTAATTTTATGATATGAATATTTTTCAGAAACATATGATCACAGATTTCCTAATCATTTTTGTTATAGAATAAAACTAGAGATTAATTATTTAGTGTTATATAAATCTATTTTAAATTTAACTGAAAATAAATAATTAAAACCTATTTTATTAAATTATAAAAATAAAATCATGTCACAAAACATAACATAATTCTAGAAAAATCAAGAAATTTCTTCATAATACAAAGTATAAATAATAAATAAAATGGAAATATAATTAATGTAAATGATTATATGAGAAAGAAGGGGGGGGGGGAATTCTAAAATAATTAGGAGAAGAAGAAGAAAATCTAGATTAATCTGGCTCCTCGGGGAATGAACCTATGAAGCACGTGAAATTAGATAAATGGAAAAATATATATATATTACCATTATCGTGTCTCAAATCGCAAATTTTAATTTAAATTTGATAAATATATAAGCATAAGAGGGCGTTAAAAGGATATATATATTAAAATATCATAATAGCGATACCCAAATTATTTATTGATTAGCACTATTTTTACATTTGGGTTGTATTTAAATGCAAAAAAACTTTAAAGCTTATAAGTTATCAACATTTTTGAGAAAGAAAGAAAGAAAGAAAGAAAGAAAGAAAGAAAGAAAGAAAGAAAGACAAATTTGTACTAAGCCGTCTCAAATCATAATATTTAAATAGTTTAATGAGAAGAGAAGAGAAGAGGAGATTACAACTATTTGAGGCAATATGTAACAAAAGGGGAAGATTTTTTTATTATATTTGATTTAGTCAGCAATGCAGTATTTAGTCACGTGGTCGGTTATGAATCGGAGATTGGTCAAATCGTAATATTTAAATGGTTCAATGGGCTAATATTTTACAACTAATCGTAGCGATATAAAATAAAAAAGAGAAATTTTTTTTTTATTAGTCATTGCGGTTGGTTATCAGTCGGCAATTGGTCATCAATATATTTACTAAAAAAAATTTTTGTTAAAATGTTTTTAGGTTTTCCAGATGTAATCTACAGCCCTAATATACTGTAGGGAATTTAGCTCAGAATTAAGAATATCAGTAGTGTTTCATTTTGGTTAAATTACAAAGTTAAACGAATGAATAATATCATTATATATTATATATATATCCAAATATTAATTTAACGTATTTATGTATCACGAAAAAAAATAAATTATCTCTATCGTATTTAGCCTCAGAACAGTAAAATAACCATTTATTATAACAAAGCTTGATAAATATATTTTAATTGGTATATTTAATATTTATGTCTTTAACGCCATCTTATGTATACATATTTATTAAATTTTTGAAATTTGAAAAAAATAACATTTGATATAATTTCCTATAATATATTTTGGGTATAAGCCTAGATTTAAAAAATTTTTTTTTTTTAAAAAAATCTAAAATAAAATAATTGAAGTTTAACTTTTAAGCCAACTCTCCTGGATTCAGCCCAGATGTCATAAACTCTGATGAAATTGCTTAAAGAATTTAAACTTGCCTATTCCATGGATACACTGAAATAAATAGTGTTTACTTTGGGTGTTGAGCAACACTTGATTTAAAATTTTTTTTTTTTAATCTAAGTAAAATTTGTCGAAAAAAGAAAGAAATAATGAAAGAAAGAAAGAATGAAAGAAAGAATAAAAGAAAGAAAGAAAAAATATTTTACCTTGCAGTGGCAAATTTGATATGCGACATATCTATAAATTCAGGTATGTGGAATTATAAAACTCTATTTAACGAAAATTTTGGTGACAGGCAGTTAATTCTAACCAAATTTTCTAGGAGAGGTCCGAATCAGTCCCGGGTCCGTTTTACCCCTGGTTTGATTAAATGTTCATAAATCGGTCTCGGTTTGGTCTGTGGTATCAAATGCCAAGCCAAACAATTTCCGGTTCACATCCCTGTATAAATCACGTGAGAATTGCTATTGGCTTAAAATTGCTACGATAATTATCATTGGACAAAATATTTTTTTAAAAGAACACTATTGGTTAAATTCGATTAAAGTTTTTTTGAGTATTATTATAATAGATATAGTTTGAATAAATAAAATTTTAATAAAAATAAAATTTTGAAACATAAATTTTCAAAGCAAATTTTTTGTTTCGATCGAAAAAGTGGCACGACTATAAAATAAATGCTAAGGGAATTAATCCAAAATTTTCCGATATGAATATTTTCCAGATAGCGATAGATCGTTTAAATATAGTTTTAAAAACATTTAAATCAATTTTTTAATCGAATAAAACTAGAGATTAATTTTCTACTAACATATGAAATCTATATAAATTTAATATTAAAGGAAAAATATATATTTTTTACCTTTTATTAATCAAACATTTATTAAATTCTTAAAAATTTGATAAATATTTATCAATAAGAGGGTGTTAAATGGATATATCCAAATTTTTTATTGATTACCATCATTTTACATATGGATGTTGTCACGTGCTAAAAACTTTAAAAACTAAAAGGTATCAATTTGTACCTAAAACAGTCGATTATGGATTGGCAATTTGCTCAAATCTATTTAAAGAGTTCAATGGGATAATGTTCCACGACTGATTGAAGCAATATAAAACAAAAAGAAATTTTATTTGATAACGTCAGCAATGCAGTATTTAGTCACGTGGTCGGTTATGAGTCGGCAATTGGTCAAATAGTAATATTTAAATAGTTGAATGGGATAATGTTCCACGACTGATTGAAGCAATATAAAACAAAAAGGGATTTTATTTGTTATCGTCAGCAATGCAGTATTTAGTCACGTGGTCGGTTATGAGTCGGCGATTGGTCAAATAGTAATATTTAAATAGTTGAATGGGATAATGTTCCACGACTGATTGAAGCAATATAAAACAAAAAGGGATTTTATTTGTTAACGTCAGCAATGCAGTATTTAGTCACGTGGTCGGTTATGAGTCGGCGATTGGTCAAATAGTAATATTTAAATAGTTGAATGGGATAATGTTCCACGACTGATTGAAGCAATATAAAACAAAAAGGGATTTTATTTGTTAACGTCAGCAATGCAGTATTTAGTCACGTGGTCGGTTATGAGTCGGCGATTGGTCAAATAGTAATATTTAAATAGTTGAATGGGATAATGTTCCACGACTGATTGAAACAATAAATAAAAAGGGAAGATTCGTTTTTATTTGATTACGTCAGCAATGCAGTATTAAGTCACGTGGTCGGATATGAGTCGTCAATTGGTCAAATCATAATATTTAAATAGTTTAATGGGATAATATTTTACAACTAATTGTAGCAATATAAATCAAAAAGGTGTTAGCTCAAAATTATTTCTTTCTTTCTTTCTTTCTTTCTTTCTTTCTTTCTTTCTTTCTTTCTTTCTTTCTTTCTTTCTTTCTTTCTTTCTTTCTTTCTTTCTTTCTTTCTTTCTTTCTTTCTTTCTTTCTTTCTTTCTTTCTTTCTTTCTTTCTTTCTTTCTTTCTTTCTTTCTTTCTTTCTTTCTTTCTTTCTTTCTTTCTTTCTTTCTTTCTTTCTTTCTTTCTTTCTTTCGTTCATCAGCTTATAAAATAAAGAAGTGGGGATAAAATTTTTATACAGTTTATTTTGTATTTGCTAATTTAATTTTAAAAACATATAAATAGATATCCAATGAAATTGGTACTTATGAATTTGAAAAAAATTATAAGAGTTACAATGATATGGGGCTCGGCGCTCTTTTTGTTTCTATTTTTATCTAATCATGGAAGGATTAAGAAGAACCAAAATACGTATCCTCCATCGAAAGATGATGAATGTTTAAAACGGCTAAAATCTAATTACTCCTTGTTGAATGGATTTTTTTTAGGAAAAAAGCGTATCGCTGAAAGATTTACCTCAGGATTTAGAATTTCCGATCAACCCCCAAAACATGTGTTATGAAGAGGTGACAGATGAATAGTCAGATCCACTTTCTCAAAAAGATGTAAGAAGAGCTAACGATGTATGGAAGGAAAGAAGGGAGGTATTTAAAATAAATATATTGTGCTAGCGGTTCAAAATATACTAATATTTTTTTAAAAAATGAAATTAATTTGGGTTTAAATAAAAATGCATTTTTACATTCATGCCAAGGCCTGATTTAGGCTTTGGTGCTTGATTTTGATCCCAATAATAATCATTCCAAATTTTTAAATTTTCCAGGAAAATTTCCTTTACATCTAAAGATGTTACTACAACCAGAAAAAAAATATATTACTTTGTTTTTAAGTTCTTAATTGAATCTTTAAAATATGAAAAAAATTTATTAAATATTAGTTGATGTAAAAATTAAAAAAATATTGAAATTCTTTAAGTGGAAATAATATTACAGGTAAAATAATCCACTATACAAAAATTTACCATTCACTATAATCTATTTTTAATAATACTATACAGGCAATTCCTTATTCAAAGAAACCTAATAAAAAAAAAGTTTTACTTTTAATGAAGCCAAGGTAAAATATATTTTCTTATATATATATAGGGCTTTAGGTCTAAATAGAGTAAAATAAAAAATATAATTGAGGTTGATAGATGTAAATAAAAAATAATTTGATTTTTTTATATATTATCTTTTTATTATACTCTTTCATAAAATAGGAAATTAAGTATTAATGGGTTGGGTTAATAAAAAAGGGTGGTGGGACTACAAGTTCCCAAAAAACATGAGTAATTATATTTCAAAAATAGTGATTTGAAGGTTTTGTTTTAAAAAATAGAATTCTTTTCTGATGTTAGGGCCCTTGTCTTATCCCCTATATGTTTTAAAAACTTTAAAGTTCCGCTTGGCATATGTCCAAGGGAAGAGATAACGATCGGTGTAAAAATATAATTTGTGAATTTGGAATATTTCATTGTGGGTATATCAACCGGATTATAATCTTAAATTTTTTGGGAAAGAAGATACGCATGTGAAGTCCCAAATTAAGGATTTCCCTAAAGACCAAGGCACGGAAGTTAAGCCATCTGGTCTTAGGCCATCATCTAATGATAAATTTGTAGGCTCCAGGATGTTTGGTATTCGGGCCCTGGTAAGAGAAGGGCTAATAGCTAAATAATTTTTGTTAAATATTAAAATTGAATATTATAATTTGTTTAAAAGGTCTAAAATTGAATATTGTATTTTTTAGTTTAAAAGGTCAGTGATAAGAAAAAGTAAAATGAAATATCATGGTGGCAGAGAAGTAAAACGCTACAAATTATACTGAAACATGGTGAAGCTAGACGAAAGAGTATTATGGAAAATGATTTTAATATTATTCTAAAAACACGTAAGAGATGATTAAAATATAAAATTGAATAAAAATATAATAAAATTTTAATGATGAAATATTTAAAACAAGACAATAATGATAAAATAAAATTCATAGATTAATTAGAAGATTATTTAGTAAAAAAATTTAAGGATGATGAAATATGATGAGCACGATAAAGGGATGAAGTCGCACGTACACAGATATCAGTGGAAACCGAGATACGATAATTATGAAGATTCGAGACATACAGATAATTATGAACCAAGATATCGGAATAATTATAATCCTAGAGTTAATAGTGGGTATAATGGACCGAGACCTTATAATAATTTTACAAGATTTAACAATAAAAATAATTATAACTACGATAACTATAGATATAATAATAATGAAAATTACAAATATAATGATAATTACAAATATAATGAAAATAATTATAGATATTATAGACATCAGAACGAATCGAGATACATACCTAGATACAATGATAATCAGAACAATAATCAGTCATACAAGAACAGATTTGACGTAAATAGAATGGATGATGATGACAAGGAAAATGATGATTACAAAGTTACAATATACCTTAACGATATACCGGTAGACATGCAGATCAACATAGGGTCACAATTTTCGATATTGCCGATTAATATTGCTATAAAGATAGGAATCAAAGTCTTAAATAAATCGGATACGAAATTGACTGGCTATGACGGGGGAAGAATAGAGGTGCTAGGAATCGTTAAAATAAAAGTGAGATATGAAGACAAAACTCAAAACTTAGATGCTTTTATAGTCCAAAATGACAAAATTGCAATTCTGGGAAGGACGTGGATAAAAGTTTTTGGGAACATACTTAATAAAATTGTAAATATAATCGAGGATAATGGAAAAGTAGATAGTAAAAATTATGAAGGTACATATTACAATAAAAAGCATGAAAATTATAATTATAAATATCATAATAATAAAAACTTAAATAAAATTGAATTATATAAATTAATACCAAATATTAAAAAAGAAATAAATTCTTATAAATTAGAAGAAATAAATTATTTGATAACAATTGAAGAAATAATAGTTACTAAAAACAATAATGAAATAAAAATTGAAAAAAATAATAAAATAAAAAAATTTAGAATTAATAAAAAATTTAAAAAAACTTTGAAAATGAAAATTAAAACAAAGATGATTAAATATCGTAATATTGAAAGAGAGATTAGGAGTAGGATATGGAGATCGTATGTTGTAGATGGAAGGAGAAGGAGAAATTTTTTTATAAAGAACAAGTTGAAGAGAAATTATGATATAAAAAAAGTGTATAAATTGAAAAATAAAGGAGTAAAATTTAAAAATAAAAATAATTTAATAATAAATAAAAAAGTATAATATAAAATGTAACAATTCCAAATATTCTATTATTCCATGATTCTTATTCTTATGAATAATTCTGATAAATTATTTATTCCATTTCAATTAATCCAAAATTATTTTATTTGAGATCATAATATATATTTACAAACATTGATAAAAATGATAATAAATAACGAGATGAACATACTACAAACAAATGAAAAAATTTTAGAGGAGGAAGAAGTGAACAAGTTCAAGTTCAAAATTCGAAAAAATTCAAAGTCAAGTTCAAGTTCGAGAATTCAAAGTCAAAGAAATGGGATGATCAATACAAACAGTAAATCAACAAGCAATGTTAGTCAAGTTCAAGTTCGAGAATTCAAAGTCAAAGAAATGGGATGATCAATACAAACAGCAAATCAACAAGCAATGTTCAACTAACGACGTTTCAACAATGATGTTCAACCAACGATGTTTCATAATGTTCGATAATCAATTCAACTAACGATAATCAGATGGTCTAACAAACGATCTAAACTATATACTCTTGATTATAGGAAAGAAAACTCTAGCTTTCGAAGGAAGAAATTTAAAAAGAAGAGGAAATGTTAAATATTAAAATTGAATATTATAATTTGTTTAAAAGGTCTAAAATTGAATATTGTATTTTTTAGTTTAAAAGAACAGTGATAAGAAAAAGTAAAATGAAATTGTAAAGGACATATGTATTATGTTTATATGTAAATACGATATTATAAAAAATGTATATAATGACAAGAATTTTGTATATAGATAGATATATAAATTTGAAATGTTAAATTAAATAAAATAAATATTTTCCCTAATAATCCACCTGCCTTCCTAGAAATTATCAATTTTAATATTAATTTTATTTCTATATATATTTTTAATTTAAAAATAAATGACATTATACTATTGAAAAAAAAAGAAGAAGGTTTGATAATAATCTCTCTTCGGGTCGGTTTTTAATAGCGATCCAATTAAGGTTTAAACCCTAACCCTAACCCTAATGCCAAGGTAAAATATTTTCTTATTATAGGGCTAAGGTTTAAAATACCGTTTTTTTTAGAGGTCAAGGGTAAAAAATAAAAAAATATAATTCGAGGTTGATAAATATAAAGCCAAGGTTAAATATTTTCTTATTATAGGGGCTTAGGCTTAAAATACCGTTTTTTTTAGAGGTCAAGGGGTAAAAAATAAAAAAATATAATTCGAGGTTGATAAATATAAAGCCAAGGTTAAATATTTTCTTATTATAGGGGCTTAGGCTTAAAATACCGTTTTTTTTAGAGGCCAAGGGGTAAAAAATAAAAAAATATAATTCGAGGTTGATAAATATAAAGCCAAGGTTAAATATTTTCTTATTATAGGGGCTTAGGCTTAAAATACCGTTTTTTTTAGAGGTCAAGGGGTAAAAAATAAAAAAATATAATTCGAGGTTGATAAATATAAAGCCAAGGTTAAATATTTTCTTATTATAGGGGCTTAGGCTTAAAATACCGTTTTTTTTAGAGGCCAAGGGGTAAAAAATAAAAAAATATAATTCGAGGTTGATAAATGTAAATAAAAAATAATTTGATTTTTTTAAAAATATCTTATCTTTTTATTCTACACTTTCATAAAATAGGAAATTAAGTATTAAGGGGTTAGGTTTAAATCGCATTTCAGGCTAACCCGACCCTAACCCTAACCCTAACCCTTAACCCCCTATAACCCTAGCCAAAAAATATGTAAGGTCCGATTTTCGGAAAATATGAGGTTTTAAACCATTTTGCCCGTCTAAGGAGTCAACTCTTTCGGTTATTTTTTGGATAAAAATCTTAATTTGGAAGAAAGAAAGAAAGAAAGAAAGAAAGAAAGAAAGAACGAAAGAAAGAAAGAAAGAAAGAAAGAAAGAAAGAAAGAAAGAAAGAAAGAAAGAAAGAAAGAAGGAAAGAAAGAAAGAAAGAAAATAAAATAAAATAAAATAAAATCGTTATTCGATTCGATCCGAAATTTTTTTTTATCTATAGGTTATAAAAAAATAAAATAGTTTGCAAAAAAAAAAGTAGAATTATAAACAGATGTGGATTTCCTTTTTTAAAAATAACAACTTTTAAAGGATTCTACTATCATTGGTAGTGTTGTTATTTTTATAAATGGCTACTAACTCAATATTTTATCAGGAAGAATCAGAGTTGTTAAAAGATACTTTTTAAATGGATCTAGATACAGATGCATCGTCTAAAATAATATCTAGATACCGATATTTTAATCAAAAATCTATCTAGATACAGATACCACATTTTTATATCTAGAGTATCTAGATCCTTTAACAACTTTGGGAAGAATACTATGCAAGTCTTAAGATTTTACTCACAGGTGGCACAAAGGAATCGAACATCTGTTAACGAAATCTCGAGGCTTGGACACCATTTTTCTGGCTAAAATATCGAGTTTGCCGGTTTTTAAAAACCGGCTCAAATCGAGAGCCGTTTGACAACATTTACGGATAATTAACAAACGAAATGAAACCCATTGATTTCATAACGTCTCAATAATTGGTCCCAACACGATTTTTTGGAAATTAGAATCGCTTAATAAAAAATAATAAAATAAATTCTTTTCTACACGTTATTCCTCAGATCTAATATGCTAAAATTTTATTCAAAATTTGTTTTTAAAAAAATGCAACGAATAATATTTCATTTTATAAACATCAAAATATATAATACAGAAAATGCTAGATCGGAATTTGGCAACAAACCAATTTTTCAAGTATAAAGTCTAACCGATCGTATTTGTCCCTACTCTGAATAACTGATCACGTGAAGCCACGGATCCCTGATTGGACAATATATCAGTTGCCATTCTCGACTCGAACAACATAGGGAAAAAGGATTCCGCATGCAATCTCCGCCATTCTACTGGGTCTCTTACTAGAAGCTATTCGTAATTCTATAAGATACGTTTTTCAACCTTGTATACATGATGAGATGATATTTTTTTGTTTGTTTGAATATTTTATCCATCTTTGTGATTGGAACGATTGTTTTAATCACGTGAGTATTAATATTATATTTAATATTATTCGATATATAATTTCCTAAAATATTTTTGTAATAAAAGTTGTTGTCTTTACGTTATATGAGGCGTGTAATTGGTTCAAAGAATTCCATCATGAAATAATTTCTAATGATAATAATAATTTCGAATCGGATAATAAAAATATTTTAATATTCGCCGAATACTTATACTCGTTGTTCATATTCTATTTGAAAATTCGAATCGAATATCGAATAGCAAATAATTCGTTTTAGGCTTGAATTAAAACAACAACTAATTTTGTTATAGGATTATCAACCAAATTGGAATAAACTAAAAGTACTCTGTCCATTATTGGCTTAAACTTTATTGGATAAATTAAGATAATAATTTTAGACACTATAAGGCTCAACAAACATTGCATAGATTTTTCAAGATCCAAATTGCAGGCTCCGCAATGCATATCATTCCACCCCATTCATATTACCCACCATAATCTACTAAAGATTGAAGAACGAGAAATTATCTAAGGAGATTCGATAATAACTTAACATTCCCGATAATATTAATATTATTTATTGAATAAACAATTCTGCGATCCTATGTAAAAACAAAATTATCAATTTTCTTTTAATGATATATATAATTTCTGTGGTCTAACTTCAGTCTTGGCTAATGAATCCACAATTTTAAATAATTTACCCGATTGGAAATTTTTAATGAATCCCATTGTAATTATATAAGGCGTCTAATAACCATTAATGTAAGATAGAAATAATCTTAATTTATTATATATATTTTTCGCGTAAATTGATAAAATTAAGTTTATGGGCCAAATTGTCTTAAATTTGCATCAGCCGGAAATATATATTTACCGTCAAATCCAATTTTTTTAAAAAAAAAATCTACCAAATGGTTATAAACAAGAATTTTCCCATGTTTCCATAACCCTAAAAACAACATATATATATATATATATATAGTAAAAAAAAACTCCTTTCAATTAAAATTCAATTATTAATTCCATTTTATATAAGAGAAAGACACATTATTTTTTAAAAACGGACTAACTCAATATTATATCTAGAAAGAATATTTCGCTAAGCCTGGAAATTTCTATAATATATGTCCTAGACCTTTGTTCCTCCTACGAGCTAAATTCTTCAGGCTTGCATAATTATTGTTCTGGATGAAATATTAACAACGCTATTTATAAATACATAAATACTTTTATATAGAGATATAAAAACAAACAATAAAAAGTATAAGATTGAACCAATTTTTAAAAAAATTTTCTTATTTATATCTAACAAGCCCTAGATATTTTGTAAAAAATTTCCTTTTTCATCTCTCTGTAAAAATAACTTTAATTAATTAGTACATTTTTATATTTTAATTAATTAAGAAAAATTCAAATTTTTATTTTATTTTTTGTAATAAGAACTAATTTAAAATATTTTTAAAATCTTTAAATTTTTAATAAATCTTAATTATTCTATATCTTAAAGGAACCCTAAATAAAGTATGTTGTATTTTTTTTCTTTCTCAAGGCTATGTACAAAATCCTTTTTTTTTTGAAAAATTTCGCAAAGTTTCAAAATTTTTCGAAAATCGTATCTTATATATCTTTGCAAAAATTTATAAAATTTTCAAGAATTATTGTTTTGGTCATATTTTTATTTTTATATTTAAAATAGCTTATTTTTCTTATTTTCATTAAAGTTTCAAAACTTTTGAAAATTTTTAAAAATGAACTTTTAACGAAAATCGTATTCTTATACAAGCTTTGGAAAAATTTATAAAATTTTCAAGAATGTTTTGGTCAAATTTTTATTTTTATATTTATTAAAATACCTTATTTTTTTTTTATTTTCATTAAAGTTTCTTAAAAGTTTGTAAATTTTAATTTTTTTCGATATTTTGGGACAATACTTAATTTGTTATGTTTTGTGCAACCAAGACCAGGTTTTAAAACGAATTTTATAAAAAAAAATCGCAAAAATTTGGCACAATGCTATTGGATAAAGATCAAACCACCAATCCAAATAAGACTTACTAATTTGTTAGCTTAAACTTACTTCTACAATCATAATATTTTTTTTAAAGATTTCATAATTTGATCAATACTATAATCTGTTTAAGTTCTATTTCTTATAATCAAGTGTATAGTAAGATGCGTAGGCGTAGGCGAAGGCGTAGACGGGGAAGGGAGAGCAAGAAGAAATTTATCCATCTTAGGAAATTTGTCTGTTAAATATCATTTTAAGCTGATGAAAAATTTCCCTCCAACAACCTCTACCTCAGTCTTCCCTCAGAAATGGTATAAAAATATATAATAATTCCAAATATTTAGAAAAAAGAATGAAAAACCCATTATAAAAATTCTAATATGGCCAAAGATTTATTACAATAGGTGGACCCTAAAGACTTTTAATAAAATTCCTGGAGAAAACTCGCTTAATAATGCCCCCCCCCTTTACCAAAATTCTGGTTAGACCTATGGTAAGACCTATTGCGAAATTCGTTAGATCATTATCAATTTCTACTAAGAACATAAATTCTGGTCAGAAAGATACAGAAATTCTGGTAGAAAGATTTTAGACTAAGCAAATAGTAGGTGTCAGATAACTAATCAAAAAGGAGATAGGATTCTACGAAAAATGGTAAAAAAATCTACACTACTCTTGCTCGCATTATACTATCTAAGAATTTCTGAGAATAAAATATACAAGAAGTAATTATTACCTTATCCCGGAAGATTACATCTAATAAGATATCCTAACTAAAAAGAAATCTTACCAAATTTTTCGTGTCACATTATTTCATAAAAGTAGTATTGTTATAAACGGCTTCATTTGATCCCGATTTATCAAAACAGCTGACTCAATATTTTCAGCCAGATAATTTTTTTTAAGCCTCGAGACTTAGCTAATAGATGTCCAAGCCTTTGAACAATCTATGAACTAAATCTTTTAAGTCTGCATGATACATCTTTCTGGAATTAAATACTGAGTTAGCCGTTCAACAACACTCAGCGTCTACATGACCGGGGGGGGGGGGTAGAAACAGTTTGCATCCTAATATCTATAAAGGGGTAAAGGGTAGGGGGTAGGGGGTAGGGGGTAGGCTATAATAATCTAGAAAATTTTCCATTACATTTTTAAATTATCTATGGATAACATTTTGGTATATAGGGGGGTAGATATATATTTTTGAGGGGGGGGGTTTGCATCCAGTAAATATACTGTCATGTGAGACGCTGACAACATTACATAAAATAGACTTAAAATTTAAAATTTAAAATGTGATTTTAATTATAATCGAAGGATTTAAGACTATTTATTATGGAGATAAAAGGGAAATAACAAACAATATTGAATGTATATCTAATAATTTAAATTTTAACAAGTTATTTTTATATCATAAGAATTATATTTTGCAAAAAATATACAATATTTCTTTTATCAAGATTAAAAAAAAATGCCAGCATTTCATATATATGTCGTGATGGGGATATGGAATCAGTGGGAATTCGGAATTTCTAGATTAATCCTTTATCAAAGGGAGATTTAAAAAATTTTAAACATCCGATTTAACCGAAAATGTATTCTAAGGATGTATAAAGTAATTTACCCTATAAAATTTCAGCCAGTTTCAGCTGAAGACATTTTGGCATTTTAATAAAAATTAATATAAATTAGGAGTAGTTTCTAAAGTTCTTTGCTAAATTGTTAGAAATATACAGTTTGGGTACTCTACACATGCCGAAATACAATTTCTGTAATATCAGCAGGAGATTTCGAATCCCCAAGAATTCCATATCCACATACGACACATTTATCAAAATGACAAAACTCAATATTTTTCTTTATTTCTTCATATCACAACATGATTAAGTTAAAAATAAAGTATACAAATTTTTATATTAATATATATATCTTTCTAGAAAATATATTTTAAAAAACGTCCATAGAATGTCAATTACAAATTGATAGATGACAACACGTCACTCTTTCTTGAGAAATCAAGTTGTGATAAAAAATACAATTTACGTATATATAAATATAAATATAAGTAAATCTCTACACAAAATTGTTATTAATTATTTTCATCGACCAGAAAGTTCCATACTCTTAACCATGCCGTAATAGTTGTCATGATACTGTTGATTGTCATTTAATTTGAAAGGTGCTTGGGTCATAGCTTGATTGATATGCACCGTTGATTGTCATTAAATTTTAACTGTGATTAGGTCATAGCTTGATTCGACATTAATTCATAAAGGTTAGTGAGTCGTAGCTCGATTGATCCAAGCATCGATTCATGATCATTCTATCTTAGGCTTGGTATTATTAATCCAGCATCATTGTAGTTGATTGGACATAATATTACAAAGAGTATGTTAGTCATATGCCTTTTTTTTTTAAAATTATATCCAAAATGTATTCTATATTCTTTCCTAACATCATCCCAGATACGCTTCTTCCCAGTGGTGTAGCTAGGGATCTTCCTTAGAGGGGATCCATACATAAAAAAGCCTGGCCTTCGGGCTGATTTATCTTAAAAATCTATTTTTTTTTCTTATAATATAAAAGTCCTGAGAATTATTGATCATTTAAAATAGTGTTATTAACCGACTCGATTTGAGCCGATTTTTATAAACAACTAACTCAATATTTTAGCCAAAAAAATATCGTTCAAGCCTATCAAAACTATAAAAATATAAATATTCACGGTATTTATTTGATATAAAGTCACTTATGAGTCTCTTAAAACGTATAATCTAAAAAAAAAATTTGCTCTGGGGGGGGGGGTACAAACTCGCCCCCTTCCCCCCCCCCCTCCCAGTAGCTACGCCACTGCTTCCTACCTATCAATCATAATACTAAATTCCAGTTATTAAACACAAAATTTCTGATCCCAATTCACATGAGACTTTTATTTATTGAATGATGGATTCCTTTCTTCCATCTTCCTTGGGGTCTAAAATAATATTGAATGGCAAATTTTCTTCATTTATATAACTTCCAAAATTTAAAAAATAAATATTCTAATATATTATTCTTCTTTAAAAAAAGTTGAATTATTTATGTCCCAATCTTGACTATTAATAGACAATGTCTTATAAAATTGACTAATAAGGAAAAATTTGTAGGCAACCAAATCATTAATTATTTAAGAAGAGAATATACAAATTATATGTTGCTTAGAACTTCCTCTTAGATGTCATAATGGAAGTTAGATAAGTAATAGAGGTAATTATTGTGAGATATTAAATTTCGAAAAGATTATTTTCCATTTTTTAATGAGATATAAACGATTAGACAGTTGACCATTTATTGCTTACCTAAATTATGCAATTGCTCTCAGCAGTATGGGTAATAATCTTAAATTACATAGCCACAAAAATAATAGATTCTGGTTAATTTGCAGTCATAGCCATGATACTCACGATGTAAACTCATATCAGAATTTATTATGTTAGATGGATTGATAAAAACAAAAACATTAAGAAATCTTTAGAAGAGATAATTATGCAAAAATACTGAAGCCTTGAGTTATTTACACTGTAAGGATGCCATATTAGATGTGAATCATTTAGTAACTAGAAAATGAGGACCAGAGTGATATTGATGAAAGCCATACACGTAATAAAAATTTAACTCAAAACTGTTTTTTAAAGAAGAAAAAGTTTTTCACGTAATAAAAGAGAAGGAAAAAATGATATCTAATAAGGATTACATCCATAATGGGATGAATAAAAATTTTTATTTTTAATTCATATTTTTTTTAAAAATAGATGGCGCTAAAGAATTGAATGCAAATTGTTACCTATATTTATTATCAAAAGCATTGATTGGTAAGGTCTATTAAAATATTAACTGTAATATATTCTATAACTGTCAAATATATTTGTAAAAGTGGCATTTTACCTAATATTTTCTAAATAATTCTATATAATAGAGGATTATTAAATGTCTCTTGTTTTGACCTTGTAAAAATCTAACAAGCATAGTAATTAAATTTAAAAATGAATTAGTGATTTTGAACTCGGCTGATTACAATATTAAATTTGTTATTTTTCAATTAATAAATGATTATATTTATTTAATTAGGGTTATAAAATAATTTAAATATAATAAAAATTCAAATAAGCTCCAAAATGCTAATTTTGATATTTAGACATTATGAATGATATTGATATTCCATCTTTAACAACAGAATTTGATTGCAAGCAGCTGACATATTAAAAATTATAATTTTTATGTATTAATATAATCTAATAATTAAAATCGTACTCATTTAATAAAAATTTTAGATATCCTCATTAATTTTTAAATAATAAAATCATATCTATATATAATACTTAATGGAATTATAAAAGAAATCTTCCAGGTGGCTATCATAAAAATTATTTTGCTTCAGGGCGGCTATTCAAATTCTTAAGGGGCTCGAGCCCTTGGGCCCCCTCCCTAGTGAAGCTTCTGGATTTCGGTAAGTGGAGATAGTTGGTCAGTTTTTTTTTATAAAAAATAAATTTTATTTAAAGGTCTTTAGGTCCACTTACACTACGCCTTTGATTCTTATTCGAATAATTTAGATTATTCAATTTTTTTATTCCTGAAAATTTTGAATGATAAGTCGTTCGTTATTTAAGAAAGTTATTTATTTTTTACTAATATTTATCTTTCAATTTTAACTTAACAGTCATATAATTGTATATTGAGGGAGTTGCTGAGGGGATGGGGTGAGCTTGGTTTATTTAAGAAGGGGGGAGGGATTTCTCTTGCCCTTCCTTCTCCTAGGTACCCATATGGGATCAGGATTTTATACATAAATAAACCCGGCAATCATGATTGGCATTACGCGAATAGATGTTTAAGTTGAATATCTGATTTTAGGATAGACAAAATAAAAAATTTTTTTTTTTAAAAATATCATTGTATTTTCTTAGAGAAATCATTGAACTATTTTTACCATATTTGGATAGCCTATATGGAAAAGTCAATGACATATATAATACCTAGACTGACGATTCATTCATTTAAAAGTGTAACATCAATGCGAATCAGCTGGAGACGCCATCTTGGTTATAGTAAATAATTGTTAAAAATTTTAATTCCTATAATCTGATGCAAACTTTATTTAAATAATCACCTGATCATCGAGAGATAATAAGAAAGCAAGTTATCAATTTAATAGTAGAGTTTTTAACACGAGAATAATTTACTATACGTGTTACCAAAATGGCGGCTCCAGCTGATTCGCACTCAACCGTCGCTTAAAAATTGCATTTTAAATGAAGGAATGAATCGTCAGTCTAGGTATTAATATATGTCATTGGGATAGATTTATATACTGGCGTTGGAATATTTTAAGGCTTTACACACATTTTATTCTTTAGAGTTTTTTTTACTTTAAAACATACATGTTTGTTTACTGAACCATAAAAATAATCCATTATTCGTAGGTTGGAACATCTGTGCATTCCTCATGAATTTGAAGAAAGGTATAAGAGTTTTAGTTGTTACTTGCTCGCTGTTATGTTTAGTTACATTGTTATTTTTTAATCGAAATACCACTTTAAAACAGAATCGTAACAATTTTCATCTTCCACCAAAAAATGATGAATGTCTACAACAGCTAAAATCTAATTACACCATGTTAAACGGATTTTTTTTGGAAAAGAGTGCGTCGCTGAAAGATTTACCTCAGGATTTCGAATTTCTAATCAATCCCGAAAACATGTGTTATGCAAAGGTGGCAGATGAATCGTTAGATCCCCTGTCTCAAAAAGATGCGAGAAGACCCGAGGATATATTCATCATAACGATGATACACACAAGTCCAAACCATTTTGATTTGAGGGAATCAATTAGAGAAACGTACGGTTCTGTTAAGGAGTACTTCAATTATAAAATTCGTCTCGTATTCGTAGTAGGAACGACTCTTGACCCATCAATTCAAACCCAAATAACCAATGAGAGTAAAATCTACGGCGATATTGTTCAAGCCTCATTCGTAGACGCGTACCGAAATATGACTTATAAAATAACGATGGGTTTTAAATGGATCTCATATTATTGTCCTCACGCCAAATTCATACTCAAATTAGACGACGATTACTATACAGATATTTTTCAGGTCATCACTACCTTAGACTACTTTGATAAAACATATGGCTCTTACTTGATTCAGAATATAGACAAAATTAGACCGAAAGAAAGGTTATTACCGTACATTAATAATCAGACTGATATTCTATCTTTAGAAACCTTTGACTTCGTCATCAACGACCTAAAGCTGCGTGATAGCTTCATGAGTAATCATGCAGCTAATTCGCTCACCAATGATGAGAATATGAATCCAAACTCTTCTCAAGATACAAATTGTGAACAAAAATCGTACACTATCTTTGACACGGATCCAGAAATCTCCAGAGAATATAGAGAGTTATTCGGAAATACGAAACGTCTAAGAGACATATTTTTTTGCGCCGTCAAGTTTAACACGATAGTTTTACGCAGTCCCAGTTACAAATGGTATGCCACCGAAAAAGAATATATAGGAAATTATTACGAACCCTTTTGTGTAGGCATGGTTATGATATTGACCCCACCTACGGCTTACAAACTTTACAAAGCTTATTTTACCCAGCCGTATTTCTTCATAGATGACGCTCACGTGACCGGAAAATTAGCGCGAATGACTGGAACGCTTATGATAGATATACAAAATACGATTCATCACGAGGAAGATACTTTAAATTTATGGCTGAAGGAAGATCAGCTTGGTGCCATGGACGATCCGCCTTGGGTGACCTCCTCGAAATTAAAATATATACTCAATGGCAATGGCGCTAGTAGAGAAAATATGAAAAAGTATTGGAATAAAACGTTGATAGGGCACAATCGCCACGAAAGATTTTTCGTATGATGGATAAAATAATCTTGAATAAAATTAAACGAATTTATATGCCAGTTAAATGTATATTAAATATTATTCTTAGTGGAGTTTTTTCCTAAAATGATTATTAGATGTTTTTTTTGTAAATATTACTTAAATTTTATTTTATTATTATGCTATCAAACAAATAAAGAAGTAAAGAAAGAAAGAAAGAAAGAAAGAAAGAAAGAAAGAAAGAAAGAAAGAAAGAAAGAAAGAAAGAAAGAAAGAAAGAAAGAAAGAAAGAAAGAAAGAAAGAAAAGAAAGAAAGAAAGAAAGAAAGAAATGAAAGAAAGAAAAAAAGAAATTTGGCGAAAGTTGTTGCTGAATTAACCATGATATGAATTAGAAATCTTCTATACAAATAAAATTCTTTTAGTATATACATATATAATAAAGTAAATTTAAAAAATTTTTATAAATTTTGAATTAGTTATTTTCTGATTTTTCTCCTGGATATTATTTAGCTTTTTTAAAAAAATATTTAATACCATTATTAATTCTAATTAAAGTCGGAATAACAATCGGAAGCTCTAACACCAAGAATCTTATGTTAATGTTTAGTGTTTCATTAAAATTTTATGAATGTTATAGCCATATGACCTGTAAATAAGGTATAATATTTTGGTCAACGATTAAATAGCAACTGAAGGCATTATTCTAAAGAAAGAAAGAAAGAAAGAAAGAAAGAAAGAAAGAAAGAAAGAAAGAAAGAAAGAAAGAAAGAAAGAAAGAAAGAAAGAAAGAAAGAAAGAAAGAAAGAGATCTATTTTATCACTAATTAATACTCATAATTGTATATTATAGAGAGTATATAAAGAAAATGATTATTAGATAAAATAAATTTAATTAATAATTGCTAATATTTGGGCATCATTGCCAGAATGATAGCTAAATATTTTAATTTGCTCTCCCATTTGCTACTTAAATAATTCCTCTATCAATACTTGTGATGAACCACACATGTTAAAAATATGAAATCTATGAAGTTTCCATTTTGAAGTAGGATAAGTTTTTTAAAATTTATATTATAACTTTATCATATATAGTTTTTTAATTAATAAATATAAATTGCTTTGGTTATGTAGATGGTTTACAAAGGATAAGGAATTAATAGCAAAATAAATAGAGAAAAAATTCCCAAATTGACATCATGCCAGAAGAGATGATTATGGAGTCAAAATATCTGGTTTTGCGTTATATTAAGTGATATTTATCAAATTTCGACAACCAAAGATATTTATCACCCCAAGAGGGAACTAAGCCAATCTTCTAGAAGCATTGCTTTTCTCTGAAACTGTCGATAATTAATTGAGAAATTTAGTATTTACTTCAAACCTTTTTTCGTACAGAGTAAGTTTATAGAAAAGTTCATTATTGACAAAATAAGAAAAAAATAGCCCAAGATTGGCATCAGCTAAGGACAAAGATTAACAAAAGTTATAGACTCTCTGGATTAGTAGGGTAAACAGGGGAGTCTATGAGCCCTAAAAGGTCGAATGTCAATAAAAATAAAAAATTGCTTGCTTGATCATATTCAATCAATAGCATATCCCAGTTTATTCCACATATTTATTTTTATGTCTGGGAAAAAGATGAACTACAGCCGTGGGAAGGATGAGCTTTTCCGTGAGGAGCTTTTTTTGAGATACAAAACAGAATATTATTTATATATATCGTTAAAAAGTTTAGTGTTGTTAACCCGCTCGATTCGATTAGATTTTTAAAAACCGGCTAACTCAATATTTTGGCTAGAAAAACTATTGTCTAACCCTAGAGATTTCTAATAGATGTTCAAACCTCTGTGTCGCTTACGAGCAAAATCCTTAGGGTCGCATAATACGTTTCTAAGATAAAATATTGAGCGAGCCGTTTTTCAAAATACTCAAAATGAGGCCTTTTAGCAACACTAGAAAAGTTATATATATATTATTGCGACTTCTTCATCTCATAAAAAAATTAGCCATAATGTAATATGGATTACGTAAAATTAGTGAAATTTTATCGACAATTTAAACTAAATAATGAACCGATTAAAATTGCGACAAAGATCTATCTTCCCAAAGAGAGAATTACGTGGGACAACCACTAAAGCTTTTAGAGACATTTATTATATAACATAGCTTGTTGCACTCACTTCAATATTTGTCTTTTACATATAACAATCTAACTGAAGCACACAACCTAAGTTTGTTTATTTTTCTACATAACGGCTAAGGACAGATTCTCGTTAAATATATTAATGATTTCATCATTCATTAGTTCTTTCTTTTTTTCTAATATAATTTTTTTTTCCATTTAAAAAAAAAAATAACCCACAAAAAGCTCATACTAACCCCCATGAAAAGTCAAACTCGAAATCATATTCACAATAAAATAAAATTCATAATTTGAAAGATAAAATTGTTCCTTGATGGTTATTAGTATATCGTCTACTACAAATACATTAAAACGAAGGAATACGATAGATATAGATGTATTTTTTTCCCCTACACACACACCCAAAAGATTCCTGGCAACTGAGATATTCTAAAACTAGTGTTGTTATAAACGGCAATCTCAAATATTTTATTAGAAAAATTATTATGTAAACCTTAACATTTTGCTCATAGGTGACACAGAGGTTAGAACATCTATTAGAAATCTCTAGGGTTAGACAATACTTTTCTGGCCAAAATATTTGGTTAGCCGGTTTTTAAAAATCGGCTCAAACCGAACCGTTTAGCAACACTAATTTTAACTCTTAGAATTATTCGGTGAAAAACATAAAAAAACACACACAATCATTTTTAAGCAAAAAATTTAAATATGGTTTTACAATGTGACAATAAAATATTTATTTTAAAAAAAGGGTGAAATTTTCTAAATTTTTCTAAATTTTTCTAAATATTTTATTTAGATTTTATAATTAATTTGAAAATAAAATCGATTTATTCTAATTATCTTGCACCATTTGTCCGGAGATAGCATTAAATTAAAAATATATGAAACTTTAATTAATCTAAATCCTAAATATTAAGCTATTTAAGCACACGGATCTGGACAAAATTTTCGTCTATCTTTATTTAATTTTTTTTAAATTTAAAAAAAAAATAAATAAACTTTTGTAAATGGTAAAATTTGGATTTTCTAAATTTTGCATTAAAAAAAAAGAAGAATCGTATTCCTAAAATTCTGGAAACCAGCAGTTTTTCAACTGAGGATGATTTAAGCCATGATGGTCTAACTACTGACGCCCTGAGTAAAGAGCAAGTCTCTAATTTGGGATTATGGGATTATACATGCGTCGGCTCAGAAAATAAAGATACAAACATTTGAATCCTATATTGAACTTTTAGTTTTAAAAAAGAAAAGAGAAAGAAATGTTTGTAAGCAGCAATAGGAAGGGGAACAGGTCTGTATCCCGGTTATTCAAGAAAAGAACCTCTACTAGAGCCCTATTCGCTATAAATGATACGGAGTAAAAATCAACTGAATCTCTTGGCCTTTAGGGCTTTTATCATTCTTATAGCATTATTATTGTTATGTCAAAAAAAATTTTGAGGTAAGGTGTGTGACAAGTTAACGTAAATACGAAAGAAAAGTAAAAGAGACCTAAGGCTAGTTTGGTTGAGTGAAGAGCGTGAGGGCTGATCTGTCACCGATCCATATACGTGATGTCTCGTCTGCAGGCTTATCGTCAGTTGGCAATGTAAATTTTGACTTAGGCCCTTGACGTTTGATAATCCGAGCTTTCTGAATATCTGTGTTATGACTATTACAATGGAGGGGGACCTTGAACCCCCTTTTTTTGAATACTTAGTATGCTACCGAAATCCGTGAAGATAACTGGAGGCGCTCCCCATTGGTTGATAGCTCGCAAGCTCCCATTACGGCCATGATTTCCTTGGCATTGAGGATGGCGTGATCGGATATATTAAATATGAGAATCGCTTCTTGGTATGTGACCGATAGGTTGTCGATACCACAGAACGAGATTCTTATCTGCGCATCGGAAGCATCCGTATAAGCTGCGTTGCTGGCTGAGTATCGGATGTTGACAGGGCTTTAGTGCGTCCATGATAATCTGGGTCTTTTCGAAGGCTACGTAGGTGTCAACCACTGGTCTGGTGGTTATTCTTGGTGTTGTAATATAGCGAGAATTTTTGTGACATCTCCGTGATGGTATAGGGAAAGTAGTTAACTATACCCAAAGCCCTTACCGCCAATAGTCGACCCACGTGTAGGTGTTGGTACGAATGGCGTTTGATAGTGTCGTTGTCTGCTGTTAGTCTCTTGGCTTGTTAATTGATAAGGATTCCTAGGTAGATATTATATGGTGTGGGATCCAGTACCGATTCTATTGCTAGTTATAATCTCTATCTTTCAAAGGTAGATCTTAGGGACCTTATAGACCATTTGACATCAAGCTCACTGTTTTCTTATATTAAGATGTCGTCGAGGTAAACATTTGTAGCTGTCATTTTTAACCACCTTGTCACACTCATTCAGGATAATTGATTGTAAGTAGTAGGGGCTGAAAGATGGACCCATTGGGAGTACCGTGTATCTGTACGATCGCCCTTGGAGCCGTCAAAGAATCGCCTATAATGCGGTGTGATAATGGTGTAGAGAAGAACGCTGATATGATGTCTATTTTGCAATCGTATCTTGCTCTTTCGAGTCGGCCTGACATCATGGGCATGGATTGAGACGGAACAAATATTGAATGAAGTTCTTTGACATTTCGGAGAAGTCGCTGATGACCCTAGAGAATCTGTCCAATTTAGATAATGTAGAGAGGGGTTTGTCGGCGCAATAGAGCTTATAATGTTTTAGCAAGTAATTGGGAGATTATTAAGCCAATCTACTAGCAAGTGCATAGCTATGGTTATGCCTGAAGTATCTCCTTCCGTTATCCCGTATTCTTGCATTGTCCTGCCTGGGATTAAGTCCCCTGGTATCCAGTGCGCGGGTGAAATTGGAGATTAGCGGCCCCACAGTAAGCTTGGCTGAGGATTTTTTTAGGGTGGGGCCACAGGCGAGATCCTAGTCTGTGCAGATCCGGTGTGGATGTCGTTCATTATCAGGAGAAATGTGGATCCCACCTATAGCGCACCAGAATAGTTGTAATCACCGAAAAGCGAGTTTTCTAAGGACCCCACCATAGGCATTGCCTCTGCTTTCGAATCATTGTTACTATCGGAAGACACGGATGTTGTAGAAGGGTTGTCTATTTAGCCATTATTGGATCGGAATCTTCAGACATGTACCAGACAATGTCTGATGTTGACTACTGTTGTTGATTGGCAGGGACCGGTTCTGACGAGAAGGAGGGAATGGATTGATTATCTAGGCTTGAGTCGTCAGAACTTTGCGGGTCATTGGGGGAGAACAGCCGGCGACTCAGTTTCTTTAGATAATTGTTTATCATATTTTGAGAAATCAGGAAATTGATCTGGTTATCCCCTTTGTATCGGTTGGCCGATTTTAGGATCCCGGATTCCTTCAGTTCCCGGGGCCCTAAAAAGAGGGTATGGGTTGATCTTGAAAAAGGGTCTTTGGGAATTAGAAGGAGAAAATGAGAAAAGGTTAGTGATAGAGATAGTAGGAGAAGATGAAGAATTAGGTAGAGAGGTGTTTTGCTTCTCTAGCCCTTCTACTTACCTTTCTTGCCCCTGTCAAAAGATGTCTCCTACTGCTGTGTTTTTGATCTCAAGCAAGCTGGTCCGTTTGTGTCTCATTTCGGGAACCGCTGGGTTGATTCTCCGTGACCAAATAACTTTTAATTAAAAATTTTTTTGAAATAATCTCATCAAACCCCCTTTGGAGTATATTCAACTATTACAGAATGCTGACTGCACTAGTGGTTATGAATGGTTGGAAGCAACCAAGTCGTAACCTAGGTAACCACTTATCAGATGAACAATTAAGAGTTGCCATAGGCCATCGAATTGGATATAACATAGTTCAACCACATACATGCATCAAATGAAAAATATTAGTTGACTCCAAAGGAAGACATGGTCTAAATTGTATATATACATAGTCAAGGTAGACATGCAAGGCATGCAGCAATTAATTTAGCTATTAGCCATACTCTTACCAAGGCCCGAATACTAAACATCCTGGAGCCTACTAATTTTTAATTAGATGATGGCCTAAGACCAGATGGCTTAACTTCCGTGGCTTGGTTTTTAAGGAAATCCTTAATTTGGGACTTCGCATGCGTATCTTTTTTTTTCCAAAAAATATAAATTCTAATCCGGTTGATATAGCAGAGAAAAAAAAACAATTAAATATTCCGAATTAAAAAATAATATTTTTATACCAATCGTTATCTTTTTCTTGGACATATGTCAAGCTGAACTTTAAAATTTTTAAAAAAATATTGGCAACAAGATAAGAGCCCTCACATCAGAACCTAAAGAATATTATTTTTTAAAACAAAATCTACAAATTACTATTTTAAAATAAAATAATTCATGTGTTTTTTTTGGGAACTTGTAGTCCCACCTCCGTTTTTTTTATAGGATAAAGGTTTTATTTTATTTTATATTTGATATGTTAATTTTCATATAATTTTATTTGATATATAGATTATAATAAAAAAAAGTATAATATTAATAATAAAAATATATGATTTATCAAAGAAACTTCATTAGAAACGACGTTTTATTTCTTCCATCTTTCTATAAATTAAAAGAGTAAATATTATAATATATATATAAACATATCAATTGCAAATAACGATTTTAAAAGTAAATACGAGAATGAAATATAAGGGAATGTTTTATTAGAGTAAGATTGGTTCATCTGTTGGAATTATATACCTTGAATCCTTGGGATAAATTAATATATATTTTTTTTAAATATATTGCCATATTCCAAAGGAGGTTCAAGATATTTTATACGTTAAAATTCGCCCCGTTTAAAGTAAATTATTAAATTTGATTTTAAAAAAATATTATTTATATTTTTTAAATTTTTTTAAAATTTTTTTATATTTCTGGGAATTAAATTGAGAAATTTAAAAAAAAAACTTTAAAAATTTTTATGTTGAAAATGTTATATAAAATATAAATCTAGAAATTATATAAAATTAAAACCGGAAAATAAATAAATATTTATATGAATAACAAAAAATAGCGTTTGCCTCCTAGCTTTATATATCATCTGGCTCTGATAAGGAAACTTGTCTATATATATATATATATCACAAGGACTTCTATTCCCGCCATCAGCAAAAATTTTACCCTCTTTATTTCATCATTCTAAAATTTCACAAATTAGCAAAAAATACATTCCATTAGAATTTTGTTCACATGATCATCTTGGATCGTAACCTACCCTTCCCTCGAAACAGAAGGTCCCTGGCAAGTATTGAAGAATTTAGCAATTCTAGGTGGCTCTCTTTTAAATTTTGAATTTTGCCTAAATAATATTGGGGTCTAATGCCGAGATCTTCTTTGATTTTTCTAAAACCCTAATTGCGACATTAAATCTAATGTGTTCTTCGAAAGCAAAGTGTTATACGTTATATAATTTTATCGATAAATATCAGAGGATTTAATTCTTATCAGCATGAAGCTTGCTAATATTCGATACAGGATGAAACCAAACCTTACCCAAGGCAATTAGGTTAGTGCCCCCTACCACCCTGCGATGTTTCCTAAACTTCATTATGCCTGAATTCAATTCTCTTTAACGTTAACCTTCATCCCAACAATGCATCTAACACTGTATATTTTATTCTGTTTCATCCCTATAATTTTTTTCTTCTTATTTAATGAGATATAGATAATCTTCTATAATATATCAACCGACTTATCAATAGATTCTTTTTAAAAAGTATCGATTCACAAAAAAAAGGATCAAGATAAAAAAAAAAGGGCTAGGCACCATTTCCCTATATTTTTGTAACATTTTGGAAACTTTAATCTTATTATCAAGTGCGTTTTTAAATTGTGAAAGTATGAGGCGTGTCTATCGAGTTACCTATCCTATAATTTCATATTTATATTTTACAGACCGTAAAAGTAGTATTACTTAATAATTATATTAATTTCTAAGCACGTGAAGAGTATTTAACCTACAAATCTCAACTAATTTTGCCATGAACCATAGAAGTACTTCTAATTTATATTAATTTTTTTATATGGATTTTTTTATCTATGGCTGAAATTGGTTGAAATGTATACATGCTAGAATACAACACCGGTTAAATCGTATTTATAAAATTTTTTTTAATTGGCACCGGTAAAGGATGTAATATCAAGAGATTCCGAATCCCCACACGACATATATATATTAGAAATTACGTGAAGTTTCTTGGCGAAATTGTCTGAAATGTATAGAATTCTTGTAAAACAGAGCTTTTAGGGTTTGCTCTTAGAAAATGATTTATTTAAAAAAATATGCAAATGCTAAAATTAAATTTTAAACAGAATGAAGTTTAAAGCGAAGATTACAAGAATTTACTAACCTTTCGTTATTTCCAGGGGGAAAAAAAACAACACATTTAATTAATTTTTATTATTGGTATATACGATTTTTTTATGAAAAATAATCTACTTTAATATTCGTTTAAAAATCTGATAAAAATTATATTCAAAATATAATCACACCTTGAAGATGAATGATTTTCCTATAATGGCAATCTTAATTAAAAATTACTTCCTATTATATTCTATTAAATATTGACATATCCTGGCGTATCTTTTTTTTCTAATAATAAATTATTTTCGTAATTAATTAAGACATTAAAAAAACATTATTGACTTATATTATAATCATTATTTATAAGTGATTATTTACTTTTTTATCAATTCCTTAGCTTGTTTCTTTCTTTCTTTCTTTCTTTCTTTCTTTCTTTCTTTCTTTCTTTCTTTCTTTCTTTCTTTCTTTCTTTCTTTCTTTCTTTCTTTCTTTCTTTCTTTCTTTCTTTCTTTCTTTCTTTCTTTCTTTCTTTCTTTCTTTCTTTCTTTCTTTCTTTCTTTCTTTCTTTCTTTCTTTCTTTCTTTCTTTCTTTCTTTCTTTCTTTCTTTCTTTCTTTCTTTCTTTTTTTCTTTCTTTTCTTGAAATTAATGTTTTTTTGCACAATATTTTATTAAAAAATTTCAAGCCAGTAAATGTTAATGACAACAATTACTTTTGATCAAGCAAAAAAATATATATTAATAAAATATTTAATTAGTTTCTATAAATTTTAAAACTTTCTCCCAAAAAAAGTCAATACGAAAACAAAATTCTTGAAAATGAAATTATATATAATTACCACCAAAAATTTTTGAAAATTTTTTTAAAATCTATATAATAATAATATTTTTAAACTGACCATTCAATTTATAATACTAATCAAAGTTAATTTATAACCTAGAAAATAAAATAATTAAATTACCAAAATATATAAAAAAATGATTTTTATGACTTGCCCATTTTGAATCAGTTAGGATTGGAAAATCTTAAAATTTTAAATTCTAAGGGCGATTTAAAATCTAATTTAGCCTGAAATATATTCTAGTCTAGTTATGTGTAGAGTATATTTATCCTATAAAAATTTCAACCAATTTCCGCCATAAGACATTTTAGTATTTCTTTTTTTTGAATTTAATTTACAGTGATATATTTAGTAATACATATTTTTTTTTTGGGGGGGGGGGGTTATTACTTTTAGCTTAAAGAATAATATTTATGAGAATAAGTTTTTTCACGACTGGGAAATTTCCCATTTGCCTCTCACTCTCCATGGGTACGCCTTATAGGAATCAGGATTTAATACATAAAATAAACTCTTGCCAATCATGATTGGCGCTTACGGTTAATAGTTATTTAATTTTGAAATCTCATTATTTAGGATCGACAAATAAAATGTTATTTAGAGCGAGAAATCGTTTGAAAGAAAACTATTTTTCCCACATTCGGAAAACCTATATGGGTAATATATATAATGGCTCAGGGAATATTTCAAGGCTTTGTAAATTTTTATCAATTTAAAAAAATAACGTATTTGCTAATCATAAAACTAAAAAAAATGCTATATTTATAGAATAGATAGATAATCGCTGTATAATCCGGTTTCTATGAATCTAAAGAGAGGTATAAGAGTTTTAGTGGCCACTTGTTCTCTTTTATGTTTAGTCTTATTATTCTTATTTATTCGAAATGCCATTTTGAACGACAATCAACACAAGTATTATTATCTTATACCAAAAAATGATGGATGTCTAGAACAGCTAAAATCTAATTACACCATGTTAAACGGATTCTTTTTGGGAAAAAGTGCACCGCTGAAAGATTTACCTCAGGATTTCGAATTTCTAATCAACCCCCAAAACATGTGTTACGAAAAGGTGGCAGATGAATCGTTAGATCCCCTGTCTCAAAAAGTTGCGAGAAGACCCGAGGATATATTCATAATAACGATGATACACACAAGCGCCAACCATTTCGATTTGAGGGAATCAATAAGAGAAACGTACGGTTCTGTTAAGGAGTACTTCAATTATAAAATTCGTCTCGTATTTGTAGTAGGAACGACTCAAGACAAATCAATCCAAAACCACATAACCAATGAGAGTAAAGTCCACGGCGATATCGTTCAAGCCTCATTCGTAGACGCGTACCGAAATATGACTTATAAATTAACGATGGGTTTTAAATGGATCTCGTATTATTGTCCTCACGCTAAATTCGTGCTTAAAATAGACGACGATTACTATACAGATATTTTTCAGGTCATCACTACCTTAGACTACTTCGATAAAACATACGGCCCATACCTGATTCAGAATATAGACAAAATTAGACCGAAAGAAAGGTTATTGCCGTACATTAATAATCAGACTGATATTCTACCTTTAGAAACCTTCGACTTCGTCATCAACGACCTAAAGCTGCGTGAAACCTTTATGAATCATGCAGCTAATTCGCTCACCAATGATGAGAATATGAATCTAAACTCTTCTCAAGATACAAATTGTGAACAAAAATCGTACACAATCTTCGACACCGATCCAGAAATCTCCAGAGAATATAGAGAGTTATTCGGAAATAAGAAACGTCTAAGGGACATATTTTTCTGCGCAATCAAGTTTAACACGATAGTTTTACGCACACCCGATTCTGTATGGTACGCCACGGAAGAAGAGTACGTAGGAAATTATTACGAACCCTTTTGTGTAGGCATGGTTATGATATTGACCCCACCTACGGCTTACAAACTTTACAAGGCTTATTTTACCCAGCCGTATTTCTTCATAGATGACGCTCACGTGACCGGAAAATTAGCGCGAATGACTGGAACGCTTATGATAGATATACAAAATACCATCCATCATCAAGAAGATACCTTGAATTTATGGGCAAATGAAGAGCAGCTGGGAGCCACGAACGATCCACCCTGGGTGACCTCCTCGAAATTTAAATATATACTCAATGGCAATGGCGCTAATAGAACGAGTATGAAAACATATTGGAATAAAACGCTGATAGGGCACAATCGTTATGAGCGATTCTTTTTATGATGGCTGCCATTTTTTTGAATAAAATTGAACGAATTTATATGCATGTTGTTATCCCATAATTTTACTTCAATTCATTTTATTATAGTTTTACGAAAAGAAAAGAAAGAAAAGAAAGAAAGAAAGAAAGAAAGAAAGAAAGAAAGAAAGAGAAAGAAAGAAAAAAAAAAAAAGTAAGAAGGAAATAATGAAATAAATATGTTCATTTTAAAATTATAAATTATGAATTAGAAATATAAAATTAATATATTAGCAAAAGGTTGATCAAAAATTTATATAATATTAATAATTAGAGTAAAAGAAAATGTGTTGATTCTTTTAAAGTAGCATTAGAGTTTCACTTTAGTATCCACTAATCTTTTAACTTCGGCGCATCTTTACTCGCGTTTTTGTTTTTGTCATTAATTCTGTCTTTTATCGCTTGAGATCAAAGTTCCTTTCGCCAACGTTATAATTGGGAGCAAAATAGTCTAAGCCTATCCTAACAGGATGTTCAATAGGGGGGGGGGAGTTTCAGCTATCGAAAGTATAAAGCTGAGATGATTTTACTTTGTCATGTTTGGAATCAATCTCTGACGTAGGTAGTATCTATCGTTGGGATCCTGGATTTTAAAAAATGCCAGGACATCAGAGCCGAACGATGCTAAAGTCGTTGCGATTAATGGTAGGAATTCATAGTTGACAGAAAGCGATGGCAAATATTTAGTGAGTTTATTCGCCTTGGCGTCCAGTAGAGCATCCCTATTTACATTAGAAAGGGCAAGAGGATCGATACATGAGAAATCTTTAGGTTAGGAATAACCTCCTCTTCCAAAATATCACGGTAAAACCATCAGAGCGTTTACCATTCATAATTGTAAAGGCAAGTGGGCTGGAGGGCTGACGGGACGTCAATCAGATTTCAAGTACATGGATATAAGTATCTTCGTGAATTTTTATTCACAAATATAAATAATAATAAAAACGTGAGGCCACTAGCATTTGTTCTGGGCGTAGCATGGCCAATCCGCCCCTGATTCCAGGAGATTATAAGGATAAGAATAGCATAATAAATATATAGTGATAAATCGCTGAACGATGATCAATTAAGTTGTTATTAACCGTACACTAAAAAAAATTACTCCCAAGAATTTTTATTAAATTTTAACCATTTTGATTTGGCTAATCTAAAAAAAATATAAATATAATGTCTCGAAGACAACAAACTAACCTTAATTCATTTTACTTATTACTCAATATATATATATATATTTTTTTTTAAAAAATAAGCAATCGAACTATAAATTTTTGAATTATGAGAGTAGCGTTGTTAAAAGGGCAGAAAAATATTACGGAAAGCCTGTAGATTTTTCTCGTAGAAGGAACATAGGTCCAGACAGTATATCATCGAAATCTAGATGTTTAGGCAATATTTTTCTGACTAGAAATACTAAGTTAGCCGTTTTAAAAAATTGGACTAAACATATGGCCGCATTCCTAGTGGATCCGATCCTATACGATTTAACAGCTGATCGATTTTTTTTTAAAATCTGTTTATGAGAATCAATTTTTTTTTTGTAATAATATTAATTTTGTCTTCAATTCTCTATACGTGATTGATGACCTAAGAAATGTTGGTTTTCGATAAATAAAAATTGATTCTCATAAAACCGATTTTAAAAATCGATCAGCTGTTAAATCGTGTCGGATCGGGTCCACTATGAATGCGGCCCTAACACTCTATAAGCGAGATTTTTGAGAAAATAAAGTCGGGAGAGGCGGGAGAGGCGGGAGAAGCGGGAGAGGCGGGAGAGGCGGGAGGTTATAGCCATTATTATATTTGAATATATATAGATAATGATGGCCGATTTAAAATATTTGATTTTAAAATATCCGGCCCGACCTGAAAATATTTAGAAAAATTGGAATTGGGTACGCGGACCGAGCCTGGCTTATAGGGCGGGCTTTCGGGTCTCTGTAATTTTTTTTTTTTACAAATCGTTACAGAAACTGTTTAAAATGTATCAAGATACCGGATATGAAACATTTATCTAAAAAATACTTTTAACGCAACTCTGCAATTTCTCTGACACATTGTTTTTTTCCCATTTTTAACATGATCAATTTCGAGAAAATTATGTGTTGTCATGAAGAATTAAAAAAAAAATCTGTAATTTGCCTAAAATGTGTTCGATTCAGTCCATCCATAAACTGACACTTCCAAACCAGCCCAGCCATTACTCCTAACTTTAATTTTAACTCTAAACACCAAGGCTATCTATTAACCCTTACCCTCCTAAACAACAAAAAAAAAATCAAAATTAGCGGTAAAAGTTAAAATTACCGCATCAACTTACAAACCCTCTAGAGCAATCATATTTCCTACCACCTCACCCTAATCATTTCTAATTCTAAGAGGATCTTTCATGGTAGAAATTCCTGAGGATATATTCTAGGCATTGGCGTTAGCAAAAGATAGGCGAACTTTCCAATATTAATTTGCAAGCTTAAAATATCACGTTGGCAAAATATAATCCACTTATACTTCTCACCCTCCTTCCCCATCTCCACTCTTCAAATTTTGGGAAAACTGAACCCCCACTGAGCCAATGTAGAAAAAAATACTAATTCTGGAGACAATCCTTTGAACCTCACTGAAGCACAAAGTTAATCTCTCCCCCACTCTGTATTCTCTCCCAAAAAAAAAATGTTATATTAGATAAGTGTTATGTTATGTTTATAAAACATATCGATTCAAGTTTTGTTTATTTATATATAAAACCGTTTAGATTAAAATTTATTGTATTGATGTATATTATATAGTAAATGAATGGTTGGTTGTTTGTCCAAGACATATAATTTATATTTTTATGGGTATAAAATAGTTAAATGTAATAAATTCTCAAGTTAAGTTAGTAGCAACCAGAGTTATTAAAAGATACTTTTTACATGGATCTAGATACAGATACAACGTCTAAAATAATATCTAGATACAGATTATTTAATCAAAAATCTATCTAGATACAGATACAGATACCACATTTTTATATCTAGACACAGGATCTAGATACTTGTATTTAGATCCTTTAACAACTCTGGTAGCAACCAATTGATTCGCCAAAGATTAGAAAGATTATCACTGTATGTTTTATATGGTATTCTTGTCCTTATAATATCTGGAATCAGGTGCTACCTGGCGACGCTATGGTCACATGATCTAGTGTTTCTTATCGACCTCATTTTTTTGGGTAGCGGTCAGGACCCCCTTCAATGGCTTATACATATTGTTACATTTTTTTTTATTATTATTCCTCATATTTTTGGACAAGAATGTCTTAAAAAATGGGTTAAAACACTCATATTTGAAGAATTTTTTACAAATAAAATCATACTAAAATTGCGGATATCAAAATATATTATTATTATGATTACACATTATAAAATGCTTCTTTAATTGGGCATATAAAAATTATTTACTTATTATTACCATACAATCTACACATACAAATACCTAATATTATTACCGAGTTGTAAGATTTATCGCATAACATTAAAAATCAGATCAGGGGTATATTATAGAAAATACAGTTTTCCCAAAATAGAATTTAAATAAATGAATATAAAAAGAATATTTATATAAAATTCTATAAAGCAACTAAATCTCGCATTGATTCTCAGCTTTGGCACAAATAAACACATGTTCAGGTTCCATTTGCAACACCAATTCTTTTTAAAGCCTCATTTTTATTTACTTTTATCTCACTTTCATTTCCTTTTATTTTATTTCCTTTAATTTCATTTTCATTTCATTTTTATTCTTCTCTTTTTAATTTTTGGTTTTCTAATTGAATATCAACATTTATAAAAATTGATTTTTTTTTTTAAAAAATAATAAAAATAAAAATTTAGAAATATATTTATTTCGTTATTTCTCATCGGCCATCATCGTTTTAAATATTTCTCAAATTAATAAAAAGATATAAAAAAGAGTTTAACAATATTTTAAATATCAGATGTTAAAGAAAATATTTCTATTTTCAAAAAAAAAAAAACCGGGCGTAAGCCGGGCTTAGGGTCTAAAAAAATCACCACTAGGTTTCGAACAGGTCCTGGACCGAAGACATCCATTTGCAGGTCTTTAATGAGAACAGTTAAAACCTTTTTACTAGGGAAGACCGGAGATCGAACCTGGGGTTATAGCGAGAGGTGGCTTTATTTCCTACAGTTTTAAACTCTAAAGGATAATTTTTATTTTTTAACCCAAAACTATATAATTATATAAAGCTTAAGGGGGCAATAATTTTGATTTTTTTATCTGACAGCCTGTATAAATTTTTTTTAAAATGCATTATATGATTCGTATCTGTAAAAAGTAACTTTTTTTTTAAACCTTAAACTATTTTTTCATAAATAAAGATTAATATACTTTTTTTTTTAGTACCCAAAAATAATGTCATACCTATATTATATAGAATATAAATTTATTCATAACAAAATTGATGTTATAAATACTGTCAAAATATGATCTAAAATCGAAGAGCTGGCATTTGGGATTTATTTTAACGGGGTTAGAACGAGCCCTTTTTCCCCATATTTTTAACATGGGGGAAAAAAAAAGGTCGTGTGGAGAGCAAAAAAAAATTATCACGAATTTCATAACAATCAGGACATGTATTAAATGTCGTAAATATTTTTTTTAAAAAAACTATAGGAGGCAAAATAAGAAACCTTACATCAGGAACGAAAGAAAGAAAGAAAGAAAGAAAGAAAGAAAGAAAGAAAGAAAGAAAGAAAGAAAGAAAGAAAGAAAGAAAGAAAGAAAGAAAAAAGAAAGAAAGAAAGAAAGAAAGAAAGATTATTTTTTAAAACAAAATTTACAAATTACAATTTTAAATTACAATTAATTCATGTTTCTTTGGGGAACTTGTTTATCCCAACTTCGCTTTTTATCGAATAAAAAATATATTATATAGTTTTGGTGAATCCTGGAAAAAAAAATCCTGAAATTTTTTTTCGAATTTACTCAAGATCTAATAATATCGGTATAGGTATAGACAAATGAGTATTTTAAAAATAAATATTATAAAAATATAATATAATAATAAATTATATACATAATAATGATTTATCAATAAAATAAACAGATCTTATTGCAAATTTTGTTAGTTAATATAGTAATTACGGATGGATATTATATTTATTAATAGCAAATAATTTTTACGAAAATAAGTAATACATGGGTTATTTTACTGGGATATTTTTTTCCCAGTACCAATTTGAATATCAGCATTTTTTCTTGTTTAAGCACTGCGATTTTGTTTTCAGTGTCCAACTACCTACACGCCATCGTTCAAATTTGGTTTCATCGGCAGCCACCTCGCATTTCTTTTAAATCAATACAGATTGATGGGTGTTTATTTCCAACCAGATTAGAAAAACGATGATTTGAACTTTCGCGTTGATTATTTATGAGTTATTAGTTGGATAGAGTGCTCTGATTCAAGTTTCTGGAGGAAATCGAGGCCCAATTCGACCTGTCTGAGATTGAGAATTGCTTCTTGTGACCTCCCTTGATACTCTATTGATGTAATTTTTATCGAAATATTCAGGAATATCCTAACCATTGCTCGGAGAAAGCGATCTAAGGAATGCCGCCCAGATCACATAAAGGAACAAATGCTAAGCTGTCCACCATGACACAAAAGAAGCTTAGGGCTTCATCGATTTCTGTATTGGCTTTCCGGAACTAGCTTTTAAATTTTTCTATGGGTACTGTGACACAAACGGTAAAAGCATCCTCTGATTACGATGTGATCTCCTAATCGAAAAAATAAATATAAATAAATTTAACATATTAATCAGTTTTAACCGCGCTAATAACAGACTTTTCGAAATCCATGTATTATGGATCAGGAAATAAATCCCGTTCTTGACATTTAGACATTATTACTTCGAATAGGTTTTCCGTTCTGGAGTCTAACAGCTGTTAATGATTGTGGCGTTTCGCTTATAAAATTAATTTATCAATATTAATTATTGCTGCTAGGTTATACTAAAAAAAAATTAAGTGAAAATTGAGAAGAAAAAAATTGAGAAGAAAAATAAAGATAACAATGACTTTAAAGCAAAAATTGGAAGAAAATAATAAATTGAGAATTTTTTAAATTTTTTTTACCATGGGGTTTTTTTTTCCTGGGGGTTTTTTTTTCCGCGAAGTTTTTTTCCCGGGTTTTTTTTTTCCTATTACCAGTTTTGATATGTGTATGTGAATACAAGATTTCAGGAAGACATGCAAATTTCAAAATGTAGCTAATGTAGTTGGAATTGTGTATGGAGGCTATTACCAGCCTTTGTCTGAGACCTCATCAGTAAATTTACTGATGTGTGTGCCTAGTTAGTTGAAGAAGGACAATGCGAGGACCATATCTGGCTAATATAATAGAGACGATTGATATAAAAAAAATTAAGATCGTTAGATATTTCTGAATATTTGCTGAATTTCACTGCTCTTTAATTACTAAGTATATAGTAATTAGTTATAAACGCGGGTCTTTAATTTCCTAATCACTCATGCCTTGATGTGATCATTGTGACTTCCTGGCACAGAGGAAAGTGATTCATGTGGGATTATTCTTGCTTTGCCGGATCTCCTTCCATGTAACCTCAAGATAAATAAATGTTTAGAATTTTTATAATTAGTATATAATTTAATTGCACAGTAGAATATGACAGTTTTTATTAATTTCATATTTTATAATATAAATGATTTCCACAGTTTTTACATAAATTTGGTTCACAGTTTTATTACAATAATTGATTTCAAAAGTTTTTAAAATCAGATAAGTTTTTAAAATCATATTTTTTTCACAATTTAACAATTAAAATGATAATTTTCAGTTTGTTTTACTAAATTTTACCGACTCTAAGTTGGTTTTTTGGCGTCTAATTAGTAATTTTGCTAATCTAATATAAACATTGGCAAGTTTGGTATCAGACATTAACCCTGACCTACGTAGTTCAGTATAAAACTGAAAGAAACTTATTGGCTGCTTTAGCATTTCCCAGCATCAAGTATTTGTTATATTTTTACCGAATGTAGTAATGTTTGATGTTTAATAAAAATTAGTATTTCTCATCATCAAATATAAACACTAACCTTTATCATTGTTGCATAGCCCTAAGCTATCCGCTAACTACGGGTTTAATCAGGTCTAGTCCTTCCTGAACAGCTTAGTGGGCAAAAAACTAACCGAAATTATTGGCGGTTGCTTTGTGACATGAGCCTTATAAGCATCTGTTCCATTTTACCATATGGAATTAGTGTCTAATAAAATTAGTAGAAAAAAAACTAATTTAATTTTTAAAAAAACTCTGAATATAATTATAAAAAACTGAGCATTTACTTTAAAAAAAATCAAACCGTGAAGAATAATTTAAAAAAAAACTGTAAAATCGTGATATAAAACATATTTTGTATCTTGATTTAAAAAAACTGCGCATTATAATTTGCTCCTCGTATTCCTGCCACTTATTTCTAGTTCTATTTAGATTAGGTCGCACCTAGTGTTGTTAAACAGCTGATTTGAGATCTAAGTGTTGTTAAACAGCTGATTTGAGACATGAATGTTATTAAACAGCTGATTTGACCCGTTTTTTTTAAAAAAAATGGCTAACCGCATATTTTAGCTAGAAAAATTATCGTCTATGGCATCGAACGCTAATAGAATGTCCAAACATTAGTGCCATCTTACAAGCAAAATATTAAGGCTTGCGTTAATAATTTTTTTCTTCCGAATAATATTTTGAGTTAAGGCCACATCTCTCGTTTAAAAAAAAGAAGGAACCAGTGTTTATCAGAGTTGTTAAAGGATCTAGATACAAGTATCTAGATCCTGTATCTAGATATAAAATGTGGTATCTGTATCTGTATCTAGATAGATTTTTGATTAAATAATCTGTATCTAGATATTATTTTAGACGTTGTATCTGTATCTCCATGTAAAAAGTATCTTTTAACAACTCTGGTGTTTATAAAAGAAAAATTAAAAATTGTTTTTTTAAAAATTATTAACTAATTATAATAATTTTTTTATTGTCACACCTAGTGTTGTTAAACAGCTGATTTGAGATCTAAGATTTGTTAAACAGCTGATTTGAGATCTAAGTGTTGTTGAACAGCTGATTTGAGCCGATTTAAAAAAAAAAACCGAGTTTTGGAAAATTTAAAATTGTTTGGTTTTGGGCATTTTTTGAAACCAGAGACCGACTATAAGAACAACTCATTAAACCCGGGAAAATGGACATGGGGCAGGTTCGGACCTCCGTTATAAATTGAAATTTAAAATTCTCGATGCCGGGTTCGAATTCCCATCGCGCCATTTTAAGTTATATTTAACTTAGATGAAGAAGGAATTGAACGGAAATTAAAAAATATTATCCAATAAGAAAAGCCATCCACGTATCGAGGATTGGATTTGATCCTTTTGGAGAGATCAAAATCTTTTTCAAATGTATAAAAAAAAAAAATTAAAAAGGGCGCCAAATATGGGGCGAACTGATTGGTCGAGCCCGTATTTTAAAAAAATTTAAAATCTGATTTCGTCGTTGATTATTAGCGAGCGTTAAATAAAAATTAACCCATCCTTAAATAATTTAGACTTTTTTTTTGGGTCATCTCACCCTAAACTCATAATTTACCTTGGAAAATATATTCGTAAAAAGGCAAATTGCCAAAAGAAAAAATAAAATATTTGATTTCATAATTGGCTTAAATATTTTTTTTATTAATATTTTAATCAGAGACCGGCAGACCCGGCCCTAAGCCCGGCCCGACCCGGATTTAGGACCGGACCGGGTCGAGCCCGTTTATTTTAAAACCGAATATTCGAAATCGCTATTATTGGCTATAAATATATATAGCAAAAATAAATATAATATATTCCTAGCCGGGCCTAAAAATATTTTTTGAAAAATAATCCGGAAAATATTTTAATTAAGAATTAATAGCAAATTAAACCCGATAAATCCTAAATAATACATAATTTTGAATAATTTAAGTTTATAATAATATAAGTTTACGGCTGTATAATTAAGGAATAGCCTTCATTTATTATCTGTCGAAAAAGAAGTGATTATTACTGGTTATCTATTCAAGTTATTTTTTTTTATTTAAAAAAAACTATCAATTTGTCAATGGCATTTTAGTTAATTTTTTGGGAATTTCAAAATCAAATATCTATAATAATCTTCTTCGAATAGCTTTCTAAATTATAAAAAACGACCTTAAGTTTTTTATTTTTATCTTTAAAAAGAGTAAATAGTAAATAAATGATCTTAGAGTAAATATTAGAATGGAATAAGGAAATGCTTTATTTGTAAGATGGGTCAGTGTTGGCATTATTTACCTTGAAATCTTGAAATATATAATTTAAAAAAACAATTTAATTTTTCTTCAAAAATATGTTGTACCCAAATTAATCCAAGATAATTATATTTGTTAAAAAAAAATTCACCGTCCTACTATAAAGTAAAAATAAAAATATATATATTATATATTTTTAAATTTAATTTAAATCACTTTTTTTAAACGAATAATTTAAATTTGATTTTTTAAAAAAAATATTTATAATTTTTAATTTTTTCTGTGGAAATAGAATTGCGAAATTCTGTTATGTTTTTCATCTTTAAAAATCTTAACAATTTTTTATGAGCTTTGAAAACTAAAAATTAATTTTTTTTGAAATATTTTTCTCTCTTGAAAAAAAAAATTAATTGTGTTTAGCGATAATAATATATTTTTTTAAAAAATATAATGTATATATAGTCGGCAGTGTTTGTTAAACATTTTATCCTAGAAATATATTTACATTAAGTCCTGAAGATTTTGCTTACAGATGACAGACACAAAGATAACCGATATCTATTAGCGAAAATCTTGAGGCTTATTAATCGATACTTTTCTAGCTAAAATATTGAGTTATCTATTTTTTAAAAATCGGCCTAAATCAACACGTTTAACAACTAATAAGTTATCCATTTAAAAAATCGCAAATTTTTTAAAGACCAAATCTCTTCTCTTTTTTCCAGAATCTTGAGAGATCTAATTTAGCATGAATAGCTTTTCAGCCTGTTCACCAACCATCTAAAGATGTTTTAGAAACAATTTAGCCGTTAAATTCTGTGTATTCTGGTTTTTAAAATTACAAAACATTTACCAGTTAACTTGTATATTGTTAGCCAGTTTTGATTTTGAGCAGATTTTTTAAAAAAAATGGAATATTATGGAATTTCGAAATTTTTTTCCTCGCATATAGCACGAAGGTTTGGAATAGGGATACAAAATCCCACCCACTAGTTGTTTAATAACCCGCGCAGGCGCTCTTAAACCGCCCTTCCGTCCGCCTGATGTTTAAAAAACTTATTTTAATGGCGCATTCGAGATTATTAAGAAATTAAAAACTATAGTTTTTTTTTTAATAAATTGAAATTCTGTTCCGCTAAATTTCGCCCTAAAAAAAATATCAAAAATTTACGTTGAAAAATAGGTTCAAAAAAAATAAGACTGCCCCACTCGGAAAACCTGTCAAGTGCAGACCTCTAGTTTGGACATCTATCAGTCAAATCTGGATGGTTAGGCAATATTTTTCTGACTATTGAGTTAACCCTTTTTTTTAAAAGACAGCTCACAGCGATCATTTTAACGATACTATCAGTAAGTCAATTCAGCATAGACCGCTTTGCTAAACTTCCCTAGAATTTTTTAATTTTATTAAAATTCTCTAATATTTTCCTTTCGTAAAAATCAAAGTTTTAATATTTTAATTTTGTTTTTCTTAGATATATATAATTCTATTTAATAAATATAAGAGAAACTTTTTTTTTTTAACTAGAGGTTTAATTTTATCCCAGATTTCTAGTAGAAGAAGAGAAAAAAAAATTCATATCTAACAAGTGCGTACAAAAATTGAACTTTTCAAATGCAGCGTTTAAAAACGCAAATAAAAAAAAAACGCTAAACGCAAAACAAAAAACAAAAAATTGCTGTCCAATTTAAACGAACGCATATTAAAATGCATTATTTGCGTTTTTTGAAACGCTCCGATGAAAAGTACATTTATACGCATTTTTCTGTAAAAAGGTTTTGTTAGCTTTCAAAGGGGTGTGACCCAACTTTAAACAAGTGTTCCCTAAATAAAATTTTATTTTTTAAAATTAAAGTTAACATCTAGTTCCTAAAAAAAGAAGAGAGTTTGAATTGTAAATTTTTTTTTTTTATTTCCGGGTCATATGTGAACTCTATTAGAATAACAGCTGATTATAATATGTTATATCGAAGGCGAAAAATATAGAAATAGAAGTTTAACGGGGGATGAAATGGATAAGTGATTTATAAAAAATGGAAGACTAAGGAATGGGAAGGGAAGAGAGAAGGCGTAGACATGGAAGATTATTCGATGGAAGATGTAATATTTGCCGATTCTATCAAAAATTATTCGAAACGTTTACCGGTTATCTTATATTCGAAACTGATATAAAAAATTCGATATTTTCCTACCTATTTTTTATAAATATACATTATTTTTTGAAATTCGATTTTAATTTTTTGGTCTAGTTTTGTTTAGACTTTGTCAATTTAATACTTTTAATGATTTTGATGAGGAATTCCTTTAAAAATTTTATCATTATATTTTAGGGAGAAAATTAAGCTAAGTGTGGCTATTCGTAATGAAGTCCCCTATTTTTAAACGAACCTTTAATGAAGACTTATATTTATCAAAATAATTGCTTTGATATTCGTGGTAGAGATCTGCAAAAGACGGCCCGGCCAGCTCCCGGCCAAGACCGAACGGGCTTCCGGCCGGGTCGAGCCTAACATTTTTAAAGCAAAATCGGGCCGGTTCGGTTAGGGCCCTAGAAATTTTTTTTTAAAATATATATATCTCAAATTTATCAATTTTATCATTGATTTTTTTTTTTATTTATTATAAAATAAAAAATATTTGAATTTTATTTATAGAAGCTGACCCCCATATAACATAGAGAGTTTATTTCGAGTAATTGTAAAAATTAATTTTTCTATATTTAAGATAAATTTCGAAAAAAAATACCGGGTTCGAGCCGGGCCGGGTCGGGTAAAACTAGATGTAAAAAAATCCGGGCCGGACCGGGTTTGAAAAATTAGGCCCGATGCAGATCACTCATTCGTGGTTCCATAAGCAACGCAAATAAATCAATCCTATATCTTTTAATTGTTTTTTATAATGCTTGTTTTTTTAAAAAAATACATTATTCGCTATAGTTTTATAATCGTTAATTGTTTTTTTTTTACATATGACCTTTGTTTTATATTTTTTGTTTTTAATAATGATAAACTAAAATGAATAAAACAAAAAGTTTTATTTTGGGAAAACCTTATGTTTAAAAAAAAAATTTAGGCTCTGGCAAATGACATGTAATAATACCTACAATTCATTCATTCTTTTATTCATTCATTCATTCTTTTATTTATTCTTTTATTCATTCATTCATTCTTTTATTTATTCATTCTTTTATTCATTCATTTATTCATTCATTCATTTAAATATGTATCAATACAAATCAGCTGGTGGCCCATTATTTTGTTTTAGATTTCCCATCTAAACAAAGTCGCATTATTTGTGGAACTTTTCATAATTTAAAAAAAAAAAAATTAATACGAGAAGCTAAAATGGCGTTTTCACCAGATGATTCGTATTCGACAAAGCTTTCAAAATACATTTTTTAAATGAACGAATCCACTATCTAGCCCTAGTATTGTATAACATCGGGCTTCTGGTAAGGCAATTCATACTATATATTCAATGTCAAAGACTCCCATACCCATCTAACCCACATCCCCCCCCCCTTCCCCCACAATCTAAAATTTCACCCCTCTACCGCCAAATTTGTCCTATCCTCTCCTAACATGCCATAATTAGCAAAATAATTATTCTATTTTAATTTTAATCACGTGATAATCTTGGAGCGTAACCAACTGCGGACCGGAAGTGCTTATAAAATCATTAAAGAATTCTAAAACTTATATTTACATTCAATGGCGCTTTCGTAAAAAAAATTTAAAAACCGAATGAAAAGCGGCGAAAAAAACAGAATATAGTGTTTTTTTTGTGTTTTTTCCGGCGAAAAAAAACAGAATTTAGTATTCTTTTGTTTTTTTTTCCGGGGGAAAAAAACAGAATGTAGTTATCTTTTGTTGTTTTTTTCCGGGGGAAAAAAACACATTGTTGTTTCGATTTAAAATTGAAAAAATTCTTCTTTTTAAAATATTCCTTTAATAAAATCTGATAAAAATTATATTCGAAAATATAATAAAACCTTGAAGATGAATAATTTTCCTATAATAGCAATCTTAATTAAAAAATAACTTTCCTATATTCTATTAAATATTGACATATCCAGGTGTATCTTTTTTTTTGATAATAAATTATTTTCGTATTATTTAATTTAGACATTAAAATAAAAACAGTCTTATTTATCGACTTTAAAATAATTATTTTATAAGTGATTATTTACTCTTTTTTTTATAATTTCTCTCTCTTCTTTCTTTCTTTCTTTCTTTCTTTCTTTCTTTCTTTCCATTCTTTTCTTTCTTAGTTTTTAAAACGAAAATGAACGGTTATTCTAATACCATAAACGAAATTAATATTTTTTTTGGACAGTATTTATTAAAAAAAAATGGGCCAAGTAATAGTTAATGGTAAACTTTACTTTTAATCAAAAAAAAAATATTAATAAAATATTTAAGTAGTTTATACAAATACTGAAGAAGTGAAAAGATAAAAAATTAGAAAATAGAAAATGTTTCAGTTTAATTAAAATTTATCCAATAAGTTTTTCAGAATTGTTAAAGAATTTAGATACGATAAAAATATCTGTATCTAGATAATATTTTAGACTGATGTATCTGTATCTAGATCCGTTTAAAAAGTATCTTTTAACGACACTGAAGTTTTTACTTAAAAAAAGATATATATTATTAACAATTTAATATAATATAATATAAAAAACTATCAAAAAATATTTAAAACTTTCCAAAAAGTCAATACAAAAAAAAATTATTTAAAATGAATTTACTTACCCCAGGGTGCAAAGTAAGGCCCGACCCATACCCGACCCAAGTCCGGCCCGAATTTTTATAAAACAGGACTTAATCGAAACTGGTTTCCCTAAAGAGGGGTCTCAACCTGCCCCGGGTCTATATTACCCCGGGTTTAATGAGTAGTTCCTTAAATCGGTTTTAAAATTCCTGAAACACGGGTTCGGTTTCACGTCCCTGAATTTACCCCAAATTGTGAAAATTTATTAAAAAAAATAAATAATTACTCCCCAAGGTTAATATAAAACCTTGAAAAATAGATGAAGAAAATGATATTATTTAAAAAAAAAAACTGTATTAAATATTTATACTTGCCCATCTCTTATATTTCAAAATAAACAAATGTCGGAAATAATTTGTTTTCTTAGAATTTATATTTTAGAAACAAGTGTTGTTAAAGGGCTAACTTCAATATTATCATCTAGAAAAATATTACTCCAAGCCTGAAGATTTTGCTCGTAGAAGGAACGAAGGTTCCTACAAACATATACTATCAAAATCTCGAGTCTTAGATACCACTTTTCTGGCCCTAAAATATCGACTTCTCCGTACTCAAAATGAGCCTAATACTGTTTTAGCCATTCTTTATGTCGCGATAAATAATTTTTGTCAATTTTTTTAAAAAAAATCTAGAATTATTTTCTTGGGTATGTATGTGTCGTATCGGAACAAGGAATCAGTGGGGATTCGAGAAGAATCTTTAGGTTTTAAATCCTTTTCCGATGGCGATAATTTAAAAAAAAAAATTTTTAAATCCCATTTAACCGAAAACGCATTCTAAGTATGTGTAGGTAGTAATTAGCCTATAAATCTCGAGCAAATTTCCGCTAAAGACATTTTTAGTAAATTTTTTTTGTGTTGATTTATACGAAGAATCCATCTACAAAAATTAATATAAATTCAGGAGCAGGTTTCTAAAGTTCCTGGCAAAATTGTTTCTAAATAATTTACAGTTTGGGTTAACCCTATACAATGCTCTGAAATACGACTCCTGGCAAATAATTTTTTTTTTTTAAATTATAAAAATATAGCTTCTTTAGTGAACGATTTAAAAATTGAGAGATTTTCCAGTCCCCATGGATTAAACATCCCAATACGACCCTATATATTTGCTTTAAAGCAATAAAATAAATTTTTTTTGACCGTTATGGGTTAGACAGCTTAAAAGGGGAAACAAGCTTAAAAGTATATATTTTCATTCTCTACTATAACTATATATATTATATCAAATCAAATATTCGGCCAATAACTTTGATATAATTTAACGATGTTTTATATAAATTTTATTTGATAATGTTACCGCGAACCAGGAAGGGCGGACTTACAAAGATAGGTTGCCTGATGGAATAGATGATCTCGGTGAGGAAGCTAGCATTCTGATGATGTAGTCTTATGATAAAGGGCAAAATGATTAAGATTGGGTGAAGAACAGAGAAGGTGACACTGTTCATTCAGCGGCCAAGATAATTCCCCTAATTTATTATTGGTTAATTATGTCTTTAATCACATGCTACTCATTAAGTGTGATATTGAAAAATACGTGACGATAGCAGGAATTATAGAATCTAGGAAAATTACTAGAAAATTCTTTTTTAAAGAAAAAAGGCCCGTTGTAGAATATAATGAACACGCGTCAGATCCTTTATTACTTCTATAGAAAGAGAATTTATTAACCAGAAATGACCTTGGATATGTTAGCCAATCTTTTACAGTAGAAGTTCAACTACTTACGATCTAGTAAGTTGCATTTTTTCAAGTCTATTTTTTAGTGTTAGGAAATATTACCTAAAAAGTCAAGCCCCTGCCTGAACTGATAAGGAGTTTTTAGCGAATATCTAAGCTTTCTTTGAATAAGAACTCGCTATTTAGAAGCAATGCAGCTTTTCGGTACGCTAGGTAATATGCTTAGACTCTATTGCAAGAGATTATGGGTGCGGGATAGATTTGCAGAGTCATCATGAAAAAAATGTCTGTAACACTTTTATGCAAGCATTAAGAATATCATAATTACATATTAATAAAGTTAACATAACAGTCATTTTTTGATTGTATTTTTCATGCTTTGACAAAGATGAAGAGTACAGGTATACGAACATTTATTTATTTAGAATATCCTTTTAGCACTTATGGCCTGCATTTTAGCCCCCAAAAATGGATTTTACATTTCAGCCAATGGCTGATTTAGGTTTGGTGCTTAGATTTTGATCCGGCAATATCATGCCAAATTTTTCTAATTTAAAAAAAAAAAAATTTGTTCGCATTCCAAATGTTGGTTACAAATGTTTAATGAAAACATATGAAAATATTAAGATGCGTGATGTAAAAAAAAAAATTGAATATACAGTCGTGGGCCTCTAGAATTGGAGTGCTTCACTTGGAGAAAATTGAGATTGAGAGTTTTAAAAACAGATATAGGAAAAAGCTTATTGAATCAATTCTGATAGAGCTATAACTTCTGGCAAAGATTTATTTTTTATTTTTTAGTTTTTAGTTTCTAGTTTTAATTTTCTTTTTTTTATCTATATTAGGGAAGAACAAATCAGTTATTATCCAAATCCACTTGCTAACTCAAAAATTTTAAAAAATTTCGAGTGGAATACTCTAATTCTAAGACCGACTTCGGTAATAATTCCACTATACAAAAAAATACAATCGCTATATTATATTTATAATTGTACTAACATAGGCAATTATTTATTCAAGATGCCGATTTAAAAAAAAAAATTTCAGTTTTTTAAATATAAGCCCAAGGTAAAAATAATTCAAAATTCCGTTTTTAAAGACCAAGGCTAAAATTAATAAAAAAATTAAATTGGAGCTGATAATGTAAATAATCCTACCTTTTTTTTAAATTATTTATTTTTTTTATAATATACAAAATTAAAACTAATTTTGACCTTTTATATGTAGAGTAAGAGATATTTGCGCCACATTGGGATTGCAACAGAGGAATGCAGGGATTTTAATTAACCGGAAGGAGTGATACGCCACAAAATCCTCAGGGGGGTGATGAGGAGGGTAAGGGGGTGGTTTTTTTTATGGGGGGGGGTGGTGGTAAAACAACTTTGTTAGTTTAGCGAGTCACCGAAGAGAATAAATTAATCGATCTTATGGGAAATTATTGGCCAAGGCTGCACATCATCATTTTGTGCTTATCAAAAGATATAAATATAAATGTTTATCAGCTGATTACTTTGGAAAAAACTTTTGACAGTCGTACCTTTCCAGAAAAACAGTGAGGCCTAATTGGATCGGTGTCATAAATTATGCCAGTTTCGACACTATTTTTTTTATTTCATGGCCCCGGTTCGGAAATACTTTAACACGACGACAAATTTGACAACGCGACACTTTAATTAATGAGATACTTGAAAACTGAAATTTAATATATATATTGGAAAAGTTAAAATTTTGTTGACAATTATTTGAATTTTTTGACATTTTCGTTTTCAAATTTCGATATTTAAAAAAAAAAAAAAATTATTATATTTGAAACAAACTTATAATTTATTTCAATTTTCATAAGGTATATCAATTTTTTTTTTTAAACTTAATTATCAATCTTATACCGGAAATGAAACCAATGACATAATATAATACCTAGACTTACGATTCATTCATTCATTTAAAATGCATTTTTTTAAGCGTCGGTTAAAAGCAAATCAGCTGGAACCGCCATTTTGGTAACGCGTATAGTAAATTATTCTCATGTTAAAAAACTACTACGATAATCCGGTAATTCTTTAAAAAAAAGTTTTGCATCAGATATAGGAATAAATTAGTCTCTCGTTTAAAATTCTTAAATACCGATTATTGTAACCAAGATGGCGTCTCCAGCTGATTCGCATTATTGATGTTACACTTTTTAAACGAATGAATCGTCAGTCTAGGTATTATATATGTCATTCAATAAAACACGAGCAAAATAAAATTATCATCTATACCAGAGACTCAAAGAGGTACCATATAAAAGTGCGGGTCCGGGCCGGGTTTTATATTACCCGGTCCGGTTTTTATTTTAAAAAATAAATCATTTTTCGGGCCCGGTTCGGATTATTTTTAAATAATTTTAAGAAAAAATGTTCAGGCCCGGCTCGGATATCCGGGTATATTTTACCCAGCCCGACATGCAGGTCTCAGTCAGATCTGTACATCGCAAGTAAAAAAAAATTATAAATTATTTTGCGTGAAATATTGGCGATAATAGCTTTTTAATATTGTAAAAAAATATAGGATAGTCCGTAATTCGTAACACATAAACGAAATCGTATTTTTTTTATACCATCCTTGAGAGTTGCGATGTTGCCCCGATTGTGACTCTAAGATATAATATTGAATATATTTTTTAGGAAGGGAGGAAGGGAAAAAGGCTTTCTTTCTTTCTTTCTTTCTTTCTTATTTTATTTATTTGTTTCACATTTTTCTTACAAATTTAACAATAAAATTGATATATATAGTTCTTGTAAAATTGAAGAGATAGGTGTTATAATATTAAAAAGAGAAATAATAATTTAGGATAATCGGGATAGGGCATAGCGTAGCTAGCATATTTTTTTTATAGAGGAAGTGGGGGGGGGGAGATGGTATTTCAATTTTTTTCCCCCATAATCTGTATTTAAAGATCATTAGAGACCCCGCTTATATTGGACCTTTTTTCTTTAACAGTCATATCTTGTTTACAAAGGGTGAGAGGTGGCCTTCTTTTTTTTAGCTTAAATAATACTCGCTAGAACATGTTTATTTCTCCGAAGGAATGTGGGGGGTTTCCGCTTGTTCCCCGCTTCCGCCAACTGTTCACGCTTATGGGATAGGTGTTTTTATAAGTAAATAAATGAACCCAGAGCATCATGATTTTAGCATTAGTTTTGTTGAGGTTTAATGTTTATCATCATTTTTTATATATATATATAGAGAGAAATGATTCGAAAACCTATACTGCATTCGGAGCGCCTAAATGGCCATATAATATATAATGGCCTTGGGGGAAGAATTTTAAGGGCTTTGTACATTTTTTATTTTGTAATTTTTTTTATTATTAATAATTAAAATCAAACATGTTTGCCAAAAAAAAATAATAATTAAATATTTATAGGGTAATAGAATCGCCGTGATATCCTGTTTTATATGAATTTGAAGAAAGGTATAAGAGTTTTGATTGTCACTTGCTCTCTGTTATGTTTGGTTACATTATTATTTTTTAACCGGAAGACCGCTTTAAACAAGATTCGTAGCGATGTCGATCATCCATCAAAAAACGACGAATGTTTAAAACGGCTAAGATCTAATTACACCATGTTGAATGGATTTTTTCTGGAAAAAAGTGTATCGCTGAAGGATTTGCCTCAGGATTTCGAATTTCTAATCAACCCCCAAAACATGTGTTATGCAAAGGTGGCAGATGAATCGTTAGATCCCCTGTCTCGAAAAGATGCGAGAAGACCCGAGGATATATTCATAATAACGATGATACACACGAGCGCCAACCATTTCGATTTGAGGGAATCTATAAGAGAAACGTACGGTTCTGTTAAGGAGTACTTCAATTATAAAATTCGTCTCGTATTTGTAGTAGGAACGACTCCAGACAAATCAGTTCAAAACCATATAACCAATGAGAGTAAAGTCCACGGCGATATCGTTCAAGCCTCATTCGTAGACGCGTACCGAAATCTGACTTACAAACTATCGATGGGTTTTAAATGGATCTCGTATTATTGTCCTCACGCCAAATTCATTCTCAAATTGGACGACGATTACTATACGGATATCTTTCAAGTCGTCAGCACCTTGGACTACTTCGATAAGATGTACGGCTCGTACTTGATTGACAACATAGACGAAATTAGACCGAAGGAGAGGTTATTGCCGTACCTAAATAACCAGTCCGCTATTCTGCCCATCGAAACCTACGATAATGTCATTAGCGATCTCAAGTTGCGCGAAACCTTCAATAATCGCGCAACGAAATCGTTCACCAATGAGAACGCGACGTTAGGCACTTCACGTGATACAAATTGCGATCAAAAATCGTACACCATCTTCGACACTGATCCTGATCTTTCCAGAGAATACGAAGAACTATTCGGAACTGAGAAACGTCTAAGAGACATTTTTTTTTGCTCCATCAAGTTTAACACGATAGTTTTACGCGATCCTGAGTACAAATGGTACGCGACGGAAGAGGAGTACATCGGAAATTATTACGAACCCTATTGCGTGGGCAATGTCATGATATTGAATCCGCCTACGGCTTACAAACTTTACAAGGCTTACTTTACCCAGCCATATTTCTGGATAGATGACGCTCACGTGACCGGTAAATTGGCGCGAATGAGTGGCACGCTCATGATCAACGTAGAAAATATAATTCATCAAGAGGAGGACATTTTGAATTTGTGGCTGAAGGAAGATCAGCTGGATGCCATGGAAGATCCACCTTGGGTTACCGCCTCGAAATTTCAATATATAGTTAACGGCAACGGCGCCAGTAGAGAAAATATGAAGAAATATTGGAACAAAACGCTGATCGGCCACAACCGCCATGACCGATTTTTTGTGTGAATGCTAAAATTTTCTTGAATAAAATTGAATAAATTTATATGACTTTGTAATCTATTTTACAAATGTATTACTTAATTTATTGTATTCCAATAAATATTAATTGGGTTTTACTGGAAGTTTTTCCGAAGTGGTTATTATTATGTTATTGTAAACATTATACTTAAATTTTATTTGTTATTATGCAATCGACAAAATAAAGAAAGAAAGAAAGAAAGAAAGAAAGGAAGAAAGGAAGAAAGAAAGAAAGAAAGAAAGAAAAGAAAAATATGTTTATTTATAAATTAATAATAAGAGAAATATAAAATTAAATTAAAGTCATATAAATTTGTATACAAATGAAATAGCGATAATCAGTTAAGAAATGGATGAAAATTTAAAAGAAAAACGATAATAAACCCGGGTTTTAAAATCCTATTGAATAAGAAGGTGTTTGTTACTCTATTTCTGAGAGTTTTTCTATATAAATGTCTTATGAATTACCTGGTCGGGGCCTTAATATAAACAATCTAATATATTATTAAATTTCCTATATTATAACTATTACAAATAACATGATTTTTTTTAAAATTTATTTTAAGGACCTAAAAAAAAGGAAAATCAAAGAAAACCTAACTCCCTTTAATGACATCCAAAACGTCTATTATAAAGATAGTCCTTTCGTGTTTGACGATATTTATAGTGATATTGTTATTAGAAAATTGTTTTGCCTATCTCCGATACCTAAAAAATATAATGAATGATTCTTCGGAAGATATTATGTTATCTTTTAACGATATCCTCTACGGAGAAAAGCAGCACAGAAATGACGATGACGACGAGTGCTTGAAACAGCTGAAGTCTAACTACACCATGTTAAACGGAATTTTCTTGGCAAAAAATGTGTCGCTTAAAGATCTCCCTCAGGATTTCGAATATATAATCAACCCCGAAAACATGTGTTACGAATACGTGACAGATATGAATTCGCAACAGTACGCGAAAAAGTATACGAAAGTACCTAAAGACATTTTCATCATAATAATGATTCACACAGCCCCGAGCCATAGAAATCTGAGGGAATCAACGAGAGAGACATGGGGTTCCATCAAGGAATACTACAATTATAATATTCGCATCATATTCGTGCTAGGAATAACTAGAGACAAATCAATTCAGCAACAAATCACTAACGAGAGCGATACTTACGGTGACATTGTTCAAGCTTCATTCTTGGATGCCTACGTCAATATGACTTACAAAATGTCGATGGGTTTCAAGTGGATTTCGTATTATTGTCCTCACGCCGAATTCATTCTCAAAATGGACGATGATATTTACGCGGATATTTTTCAGGTCATCACTACCGTGCACTATTTCGAAAAAACTTACAGATCTTTCCTGATTGACAACATAGACAGAATCAGACCGAAAGAAAAGTTACTGCCGTATGTATATAATCAGACGGACACGCTACCCATGGAACACTTTGATTACATCATCAGTGGTTCCCAGCTTCGCGAAAAGCTGATGCGTCAGGCAACAACACCGAAGCCCAATATCAACGAGACGATCATTCCGAATGATAATATTGGAGGCAATACGAGCTGCGATGAAAAGGCGTACACCATGTTAGAAACCGATCCGCACATCTCCGCCGAGTACACAAAATTGTTCGGAAGTAGAAACCGTATACGCGACATCATAATATGCTCCATCATGGTTAACTCTGCAGTTTTACGCGACCCCAATTCCAAATGGTACGTCCCTCTAGAGGATCATGCCGGGAATTTCTACGAACCATATTGTTCGGGGTGGATCATGATAATGACCCCGTCTACCGCTTACAAATTGCACAAGGCCTACTTTACCCAACCATATTTGTTCGTGGACGATGCTCACGTGACGGGTAAATTGGCCAGAATGGCCGGTACCGTATTGGTCACGATTCACGAAACGGTTTTTCTGGAGGGAAATTTTGACCGGTTTATTAAACCGGAACAGTTCAATTTTGTGACCCCTCAACCGCCGGAAACCGCCACATCCGTCAAATACGTATTTTGCAACAACGATGGCGATAGAGAAAAAATGAAATTTTATTGGAATAAAACGTTGTTGGCGCACAATCGCTATCGACAATTTTTATCGAAAAAATAGAATTGTATCTTATTAGTACAAACACGGCTGAAAATTGCCTCGAATTTTAACTGCAGATACTAAATCTTATTACAACTGGCAGCAAATAAACACCTTGTTTAAATATTTTAAATGTGAATATAAAAAAAAATAACTCTCTGATAAATAATTTATAAATATAGGGAGAATGTGTTCATATTACTTTTGGTTAAGTTTTCAAACTAAATACATTAATATTTTTAGAAAATAATAAGTAGGTTTCAATAGTTTTATTTTTTTTGATAAGTAGATATTTGGCTTAGAAACCCATCCTTTTATATCTACATAGGCGATACATTAGAATAGATACTTTTTTTGTATTCATAGTAATAATTTATAAATAGACAGAGGTCTCCTTTAGTATGGGTTTTGAAGTTAGCCAGAATACAAACATCGTCTGTACAACATAAGTAGTTCGAACCAAATTATGCGAATATTTTTTGTGTCTGTTAACCGATATATTTGTGGGTTAAGTGCATATTCCTATTTGAAATATTTATTGAGAAGAAAAATTACATTGAATATCATAGGTGAGAATATGCATCCTTGCATACCAAGAATATAAAGTTTGATAAATGGATCGAACTTATAAAAAACGATGCCAGTCACGTCTGAATATTCATGTCAACATCAATAACAAAATCGATCAAATAAGATAGCATTTTCGTATCTATAAATTTTGTTAACTTCAATGACTACATGAAATAAAAATTTGTTTCAAAATCTATTCTCCCCACCTCCACTTCTATATACTATTTTATAATATCAAAATTATTCAAGGCAGGGACAGACTGGCCATAGGAACAAGTGAGCATTTATGTCCACGAGACAGTGAAAAAATGTCGAATTTTGATGCCGATCAGAAAAAAATATTTCCACCACATAAATTATGACTTTTCTCTTATCATAATTCTTACATGAAAAGTTATCATATTAAAACAATTTTTTGATGATTATCATTTAGATATCGCTATTCTATTGGTTTATTTTTTTTTCAAAAAAAAAATATGACGTGTCAATACATGTTTTGATTGACATATATATATATCTATTTGAATTATTTTATGATTAAATAGAGATCAAATTAGTTATAAAAATAGTATATGCTGTAATATCCAAGTAAAAATAGGCATATTTGAGTTAAATACTAGTAGTTAGGTTGAGACAAATCCTACAGAGAGAATCAGCACGACTTAAACAATTGTCAATTTTTAAAAAATTGGAAAAATTTTGATTCAAGTGAATTTCCTTGAGATCATACAAAATCATATCAGTAAAAATATTTACAAAAAAGGCTATTTTTTTAGAAATCAAGAGGTAGAAAAAGGAAAAGCTAAAACTTTCTCGATACATCGAAATCCAAAGTAAAAAAAGTTATTCTAAGAATTTTATGTTCAAAGACAACCGTTAAATAAGTTATTAACGGTGTTTCTAGTGAATAAATTTCAAGAAATTTAGTATCGAAAAAAAGGGGAGGATAATGAAGCAAAACTATTAACTGAAAATGTATATAGTGATTGATAGAAGTTGGAACCTGGCAAAAGTGATTGATCATGAAGGAGGTGTCAAATCTCTAAGAAAATAGACGAATCAAAGTGGTGAGAGTGGGAACGTGAATAGGAAATCTTAGTTAGTTTAAATGATGAAAAGAATTTTGTACTCCCCCAACTCTGTGAGGCAAAAAAAACCAACCCTTATCATATGCTAAATCTTTAATTGAGAATTTGAACAAATGTAGCTAAATCGGCTTTAATATCTTTGAAATAAAGATACAGCTCCCATTCTATTAAAGATGGCAAGTCTGCCGTAACTTTTATCACCTTAACCTCCATTCGAAATTAAAACTAATTAAAAATGATCTACAAGTTTAAAAATAAATTATATTCCTAGATTTACCAGCTGTCAGATAACAGCTGGTTACATAAAAAAATGAGGTGCTAAAAACTCGAAAAATGCAAAGATGTAACACGTCGCGAACATCTGCATTAATGATCCAATTATGAATAGTTTAACTATCTCAAGATTTTCGGGGAATAAAGGAGCTTCAAACAAATGCAATAATTGGTATCCATTTTGATGGAATAAATATCTCAGGTATTTCTAGTCTTGAAGAAAGTTCCACCATTTGAAAATGGTATTCAAATGACAAATTGCGACACGAAGTGGCTTCATTTGCCCGATAGTATGGTTAAGTAATAATATTTATATTATGGTTTGCGATAATGAAGAAGGAGTCTAATAAAACGTTAAAATATTACAAGATAAATAGGAACTTCAACCAAGTTGGCGATGCTTAATATGTATCTATAAGATTCTTTGATGCTATGATATACACACAACAAGAGTAGGGCAAGTCAATGGTTTTTAAGTTAAGTTACAATCGTCACGTCAAAAAAAAAAGATATCGGTTATGTTATATTTATTTAGAAAACATGTAACAGTTACAAAAAAAGTTAGTTTCTAAGTTACATAATTAAAAATAAGAATAAAATATAAATTTTAAAAATTGCGCTAAAGAATTTAATTGATTCATTTCTTCTCTAGAAGGTCTTAAAACTAAAAAGCAGTTATAGTAAAGAAACGAAAATTAATTTATCAAAAACCAAATTTTATCAATTTTAAAGCATTCATTCGACAAAGGACTAAATTTTTTGTCAAATAAAATTCATTTATGTGTCCTGGTTTGATCTTTTCAAATTTTCAAATAAGAAGAGAAGAGAAGAGAAGAGAGTTCGCGGTAGTAATAAACGGCGCGTTTTGAGCCGATTTAAAACGGAACGGCTAACTCAATATTTTAGCCAGAGAAATATTGTCTAAGCCTAGAGATACCGATAATATATGTCCGGACTCTTGTTCCTTCTATGAGCAAAAATCTTCAGGGGTTGCCTAATATTTTTCTGGGTGAAATATCGAGTTAGCCGTTTTAAAAATCGGCTCAAAACGAGCCGTTTAACAACACTAAATCGCATTTCTAATGGATTCCCTATGTTTTCTATGCTTACCAATACATTCAGACATTCCATCCTAACGTTTGATCTATATTTATAAAAAAAAATACATTTATATAATCGTAAAGTAACGAAAAATAAATAATTACTTAGAACCTTTTCTTTATATTTTTTTTTAAAATGAGAAGATACGTTACATAAAGTAACGCTCTTTTTAACTCCCTGACCGAACTCTGCCCACAACTCCGTACAGAAATCTATCTTTTTTTTTGGGCTTACATAGTAAATTGTGAAAGAACATTCTAGCGAATGTAAAATTTATTTAAAAAAATAGGACTGAGGGCAAATATTGGATACGATTATCTGACGACATTTTTATTGATACCCGTTTGTAAAAAGTATTGGAGATACAAATAGAACTAGAATATGTAACGCGGGATTTATTAGCATAAAAATTCTAATTGGGAAACTGTGTATTTGCAATATGCCCGATTTGTTAATGTATATACAATTTATACTCGGTTATAATATGATGAATTGCCTGTAGATTTTATAGTAAAAATAGGTAAATAATTTTATATGCGCAATTAAGAAGCATTTTATATATGTGCAATAATATATATTATGCTATCTAGCTCAGTTAGTATGATTTTATTTGTAGGGATTCCCATATGATTCTTGTGATCTATTTAAACCCATTCTTTCTTTCTTTCTTTCTTTCTTTCTTTCTTTCTTTCTTTCTTTCTTTCTTTGATATTCTTGGTCCAAAAATATAAGAAATAATAAAAACATGTATAATATATGTTCGAGCCATTAAAGGAGTTCCGCCCGCTCCTCAAAGAGTGAGGCGGCTAGAAAAACTTACCCACGAGGGCATAGGATCACCAGTCCGCACTTGATTCATTCCATGTATTATATAAGGATAAGAATAACAAAGAAACCTTTAGTGTTAATCGTTGGAGAGAAATCAATTGGTTTGTTGCGAACTTTACTATAAAAATTAGTCCCGAGAATTTGTTACTTTCTTTCTTTCTTTACTTTCTTTCTTTCTAAGTATCTAGATCCTGTATCTAGATATAAAAATGTGGTATCTGTATCTGTATCTAGATAGATTTTTGATTAAACAATCTGTATCTAGATCCATTTAAAAAGTATCTTTTAACAACTCTAGTTAAATTTAATGAATTTCCATTTTGCTATCTATAAATTATAAATGTACGTCTTGGGTGACATTTGACTTTTATTCATTTACTATACTCAATATATGGGAGGATAGGAGATAAATGATTACGGTTGATATGGTAATTTTAACTTTTTTGCTAAATTTTGTCTTTTTTTTTTGCTTAGGATGTGTAATAGGTAGGCTTGGCTTATATGGTTAAAATTAAAGATAAGGATAATATTGTCATTAAATTGTAGAGATGTGAGTTGTAATGAATTATTCATCAGGTAAAATACAGATTTTAACACAATTGTCGTAGAAAATCTTAGTGATAACATAATTTTCTGAATGTTCCGCTAATGGCTGTACTGTTTAACAAAAAACAAAAAATATTTTTTTAATCGAATTCTTATAAAAAAAAACAAACACAAGAGAGCAAAAGAAGCAACCGAACTTCAATACAAAAAATTGAACTTCGATAAAAAAAAATTTACTAATACTTAATGATGATAACTTAGAACTTACTCAATTAGATAATTACTCAATTACTTTAATCTTGATATCTATGCTTTTTCAAATACGCTAGTTAAAATTTTATTCAAAAAAATACTAATACTTAATGATGAGAACTTAGAACTTACTCAATTAGATAATTACTCAATTACTTTAATCTTGATATCTATGCTTTTGCAAATACGCTAGTTAAAATTTTATTCAAAAAAATACTAATACTTAATGATGAGAACTTAGAACTTACTCAATTAGATAATTACTCAATTACTTTAATCTTGATATCTTTGCTTTTCAATTACTTTAATCTTGATATCTATGCTTTTTCAAATACGCTAGTTAAAATTTTATTCAAAAAAATACTAATACTTAATGATGAGAACTTAGATTACTCAATTAGATAATTACTCAATTACTTTAATCTTGATATCTATGCTTTTTCAAATACGCTAGTTAAAATTTTATTCAAAAAAATACTAATACTTAATGATGAGAACTTAGATTACTCAATTAGATAATTACTCAATTACTTTAATCTTGATATCTATGCTTTTGCAAATACGCTAGTTAAAATTTTATTCAAAAAAATACTAATACTTAATGATGAGAACTTAGATTACTCAATTAGATAATTACTCAATTACTTTAATCTTGATATCTATGCTTTTTCAAATACGCTAGTTAAAATTTTATTCAAAAAAATACTAATACTAAATGATGAGAACTTAGATTACTCAATTAGATAATTACTCAATTACTTTAATCTTGATATCTATGCTTTTGCAAATACGCTAGTTAAAATTTTATTCAAAAAAATACTAATACTTAATGATGAGAACTTAGATTACTCAATTAGATAATTACTCAATTACTTTAATCTTGATATCTATGCTTTTTCAAATACGCTAGTTAAAATTTTATTCAAAAAAATACTAATACTTAATGATGAGAACTTAGATTACTCAATTAGATAATTACTCAATTACTTTAATCTTGATATCTATGCTTTTTCAAATACGCTAGTTAAAATTTTATTCAAAAAAATACTAATACTTAATGATGAGAACTTAGATTACTCAATTAGATAATTACTCAATTACTTTAATCTTGATATCTATGCTTTTGCAAATACGCTAGTTAAAATTTTATTCAAAAAATACTAATACTTAATAATGAGAACTTAAAACTTACTCAATTAGATAATTACCCAATTACTTTAATCTTGATATCTTTGCTTTTGAAAATACGCTAGTTAAAATTTCATTCCTTTATTTAATACAAAAAAAATTGGAAAAATATTGAACATTGAATTTCACAAAAAAAAATATGATCTTTTTATATAGCAATATATATATTCATTTTAAAATAAGAATGGATAGAAAGAAAAAGGAAGGAAGGAAGGAAGGAAGGAAGGAAGGAAGGAAGGAAGGAAGGAAGGAAGGAAGGAAGGAAGGAAGGAAGGAAGGAAACTTTCATCCCATTTTTAGACATTTTTGGTCTAAAAATATAAGAATCAATGAAAACATGTATAATATATGTTCGAGCCATTAAAGGGGTTCCGCCCGTCCCTCATATAGTGAGGCAGCTAGAAACACATGCTCGCGAGGGCGTAGGATTGCCAGTCCGCACGGTATTCCATGTATTATAAGGATAAGAATAAAAAATATATATATTGTGTTAATCGTTGGCTATAATCAATTGGTTAATATACTAACTTTACTGTAAAAATTAGTTCCGAGAATTTGTTAAATTTAACGAATATCGATTTTGCTATCTATATAATTTAAATATATATATATCTTGAACAACAACTAACTTTTATTCATTTATTATATATATATATATATATACTCAATAATAAATATTTTTTTAAATAAGCGATGAACAACAAATTTCAATCTGAGCGGTAATATTATACAAACAATTTCTAAACAGATATTTTTAAAAACATAGGATAAAAATATCCTAGTGAAGATTTTAGAAAAGGGGCTGGGGGCTAATTTTATGCTCCAGGCATAGTTTTATCTTCATTGGCTCAATGGGGTTCAGTTTTCCCTAAATTTTAGGGGAGGAGAGGGTTGGAGGAGTATAAGTGTGTAACATTTTGCTAACATTATATTTTAAAACTTGCAAATTCAGAGGGAGGATAGCCTCTAGTTTGCTACACCAATGCTTAGTATATATCCTCAGGCATTTCTACTATAGTAGATTCTCTTGAATCAAAATGGGGGAGGGGGGGGGGATAGGATAAATGATTACTTAGATGGTTTATAGGGTGGATATGGTAATTTTAATTTTTATTGCTAATTTTGATTTTTATTGCTAATTTTGATTTTTATTGCTAATTTTGATTTTTATTGCTAATTTTGATTTTTATTGCTAATTTTGATTTTTATTGCTAATTTTGATTTTTATTGCTAATTTTGATTTTTATTGCTAATTTTGATTTTTATTGCTAATTTTGATTTTTATTGCTAATTTTGATTTTTTTTTTTTGCTTAGGATGTATAAGATTAATAGGTAGGTTTGGCATTTGGGGTTAAAATTAAAGTTAAGAATAATATTGTCATTAAATGGTATAGAAGTGTTCATATATGAGTGGACTTAATCAAATACATTTTACGGTAAAACTACAGATTTTTAACACATTGTTTAGAAAATTCATTACTAATAACATATTGGCTAAAAATTTTTTTAACTTAAATTATACACTATTTTTATATCAAATGTCGTAGACTGAAATTTATAATGTTCCATCTCCATGTCGAGAGAATTTTTTTTTTAATTTATCTTTCTGCCAGCAATTTTTAATTTAAAAAAAATAAATAAAAACCTGAAAAGATTTTTTTTAAATATTATATGTAATGAGGTATAATCACTATTTATAATTAGTAATATGATCTTATTATTATAACTAAAATAACTCCAATTTCCATAATATATATTTTATTAATCAATTCAATCATATATATATAACAAAATAAATTAAACTTGTACAACAAATTTTAATATTATAATATTAAATATATAACTTTACAACAAAGGAGTTATGATCACTCATCCTCTCTAATCTATAGTGATCAACAATCTCTTGATGTCTTACATGAATATTTATATAATATCTGTCATAAGATATTATATATAATTTGAAATATATAATCTACTAATCTACAATTAAACATAATTTGATTGACAATTGGATATTTACTTAAAGTTATATATATATATATATATATAATGTAAAAATACTAGTGTTGTTAAAAGTTACTTTAAAATATAACTAGTTACAGTTACTAGTTACATTGGTAAAAATATAATTAGTTATAGTTATACTACTTCGAATTTTTAAAATATAAATAGACAGTTATATGTTTTAACAAAAATGTAACTATTTACAGGCAACTAGTTACTTTAGTAACACTAATAAATACACAATTACAACAATGACCACTTGAACTTTTTGTCAGTAATTATCCTGATATTTATTGTTATTATGATCCTTATATAGCAAGTGGCCATAGTATTTTATATATTTTTTTCATGTATAAAATTTTTCTATAGTTTAAAGATATCTATCTATATAAAATATCAAAAAATTCAGTTCTTAGCTAAAAAAAACGTAGAACGAGATTTTTGTTGAGAGGATAAGGGGGGAAGGGAGGGAGCGTCGTAGAAAAGCGTTTAATATTTTGTATTATTTAACATAAATTTTTACATATAAAATAAATTTATACTAAGGTGTTGTATAGCATAAATTGTTAATTTACTATCATTCATACATTTAATTTATCTATTTTGTTATCTTTTCAGCATTTACAAAACAAAATGGTAGCTCTCTATTTTTAGTTGTTGAAATATGACATATTTTTATCTTTACCTAACACAGGTAAATTTTATTAAAGCACTAGCATAATGGAGGTTTAAAACTTGAAAAATCTTTTTTTATTGGCTGTGCGCAGTTGGATATTTAATAACGCGATATATTTCTAATAACTCATAATAACTTCCCCCCAAAAAAAACAAAAATCAAAAAAAAAAGGTCAAATAATTTTATTTTAAAAATAAAATAAATTAAGAAATAAAATATAATAACTTTTATATTCTACAATAAAAATAAATAATTCTCTACAATAAAAATAAATACTGTTGTTCTCCAGCTAAATATCTACTTATCAAATCTATTGAAATCCCTAATTATTCCCATATTAACATATGTGCTGGAAGCATTGTCACCAAAAGTAATATGAACACATCACGGATTATTAATCTACATTTTAATTATTTAAACAAGTGTTTTTAGTATTTCTAAGTTAAAAATGGGAATATTCTAGATAAATTTTGGCTGTGGTTTTGTATTGTTAAATATAATCCTATTTTTTCGATAAAAATTGTCGATAGCGATTGTGCGCCAACAACGTTTTGTTCCAATAAAATTTAATTTTTTCTCTATCGCCATCGTTGTTGCAAAATACGTATTTGACGGATGTGGCGGTTTCCGGCGGTTGAGGGGTCACAAAATCGAATTGTTCCGGTTTAATAAACCGGTCAAAATTTCCCTCCAGAAAAACCGTCTCGTGAATCGTGACCAATACGGTACCGGCCATTCTGGCCAATTTGCCCGTCACGTGAGCATCGTCCACGAACAAATATGGTTGGGTAAAGTAGGCCTTGTGCAATTTGTAAGCGGTAGACGGGGTCATTATCATAATCCATCCCGAACAATATGGTTCGTAAAAAGTTCCCGGATGATCATTTTTGGGAACATACCATTTGGAATTGGGGTCGCGGATAGCCGGAGAGTTGACCATGATGGAGCATATTATGATGTCGCGTATACGGTTTTTACTTCCGAACAATTTTGTGTACTCGGCGGAGATGAGCGGATCGGTTTCTAACATGGTGTACGCCTTTTCATCGCAGCTCGTATTGACTCGAATATTATTATTCGGAATAATCGTCTCGTTGATATTAGGCTTCGGTGTTGTTGCCTGACGCATCAACTTTTCGCGAAGCTGGGAACCACTGATGATGTAATCAAAGTGTTCCATGGGAAGCCCGTCCGTCTGATTATATACATACGGCAGTAACTTTTCTTTCGGTCTGATTCTGTCTATGTTGTCAATCAGGAAAGATCTGTAAGTTTTTTCGAAATAGTGCACGGTAGTGATGACCTGAAAAATATCCGCGTAAATATCATCGTCCATTTTGAGAATGAATTCGGCGTGAGGACAATAATACGAAATCCACTTGAAACCCATCGACATTTTGTAAGTCATATTGACGTAGGCATCCAAGAATGAAGCTTGAACAATGTCACCGTAAGTATCGCTCTCGTTAGAGATTTGTTGCTGAATCGATTTGTCTCTAGTTATTCCTAGCACGAATATGATGCGAATATTATAATTGTAGTATTCCTTGATGGAACCCCATGTCTCTCTCGTTGATTCCCTCAGATTTCTATGGCTCGGGGCTGTGTGAATCATTATTATGATGAAAATGTCTTTAGGTACTTTCGTATACTTTTTCGCGTACTGTTGCGAATTCATATCTGTCACGTATTCGTAACACATGTTTTCGGGGTTGATTAGATACTCGAAATCCTGGGGGAGATCTTTAAGCGAAGCATTTTTTGCCAAGAAAATTCCGTTTAGCATGGTGTAGTTAGACTTCAGCTGTTTCAAGCATTCGTCGTCATCGCCATTTTTGGCCAGCTTTTCTCCGTAGAGGTTATCATTAAAAGATAACAATATTTCGTTTGAAGAATTCTTCAATGTATTTTCTATCAACAATATAACTACGAATAACGACAAACACGAAAGGGATATCTTTATAATAGATGTTTTGGATTTCATTAAAAGCGACTTCATTGCTTTTTTTTCTCTTTTAGACCCTTAAAATAAATTTCAAAATTATGTTGGTGTGTAATAGAATAATATTATAATTTCTTTCTTTTTTCTTTTCTTTTCTTTCTTTCTTTCTTTCTTTCTTTCTTTCTTTCTTTCTTTCTTTCTTTCTTTCTTTCTTTCTTTCTTTCTTTCTTTCTTTCTTTCTTTCTTTCTTTCTTTCTTTCTTTCTTTCTTTCTTTCTTTCTTTCTTTCTTTCTTTCTTTCTTTCTTTCTTTCTTTCTCTTCTTCCTTTCTTTCTTTCTTTCTTTCTTTCTTTCTTTCTTTCTTTCTTTCTTTCTTTTCTTTCTTTCTTTCTTTCTTTCTTTCTTTCTTTCTTTCTTTCTTTCTTTCTTTCTTTCTTTCTTTCTTTCTTTCTTTCTGTATTCCAAACCAAAATGAATCGACATAAATATGTTCCAAAAAAAATGATTATATAATGCCATTAAATCTCTTATAAAATTTTATAAACTAAGAAACCGGAATAAAATTTAACTGTTATACTAAAGTGTCCGACACCCTGCACAAATTCTCTACTTGCAATAGATATTTTACATTGGTAAGTGATGTTTCCTATTTATCCCTTTAAATTTAAACACTTAAATTTCCACATTCTGAAAACATATACTTGAAAGACCGCTCTGTTAATTAACTACACTAGCATATCGTCGACCTAAAAGTAGCTTAGAGTCTTTCATACACAAAACTCCGTATAATAATATATATTTGACTTTAAATTAATTTATTGTTGACTTAGTTTTAATTATCGAATCCTATTGGCATAGATAGACCCTGAGTCAATATCCAACTCAAGTTATTTTTCAAAAAGGAACAATTTTTTTTTTAATAGCTTGCTCTAATAATTAGAATCATATAATCCAGAATGGACCCGACAGAACATCATGAATTAAATATATTCTGCAGGCAAAATCTTTTCTATCCAAAAAATTATCTTAGAAAATGTTTTTTTTTTACATTTTTGAGCCAAAAGCCTGTATCTGAGTTTCTACTAGGAGGGCAATAGTGGTATGTTAGTTTCGTAGATAAAAGCCCTGACGCTGACCCTAGGTTAGGTTTCACATCAGAAATATGATGCTAAAAAAATTTTCGCGATTTCTAATCAAAGCAAGTGTTGCTAAGCTACCTATCCTGCTAGTGTTGACTAAAAAAAAACAGCTTAGCCATATTTTTATCCAGAAATATTCTAATCAATCATCAAGTTGAGAGGCTGCTCAACTTAGAAACTTAATGAAATTTTTTAAGCCTAAAATGCTTGACTAAAACACAATTAGAGATGGTCAAAGTGTTAGGTAATTTATAACAACACTACATCCTGCTATTTTATTTTATTTTTTTTTCTATAAACAAAACACAAAAAAAATTGATAATAATAAAGTGCTTTGCTTACAAATTGGGCGATTGAGAATAAAAGTTGGAAAATTAAGCGCCCGGAACGAATAATATTATTTGGAATTGTGTTCCTTAGAAATTCAATTTTTAAGGTATATATTATAAAAAAAAACTATTTAATCTCGCTAGAAAATGAATTGATCTCCATCAGATCAAATATTGAATCAAAATTAAATATTTATATATATCTATATATCATCATCTCACGAGGTCAAAATTAAGATTTCAGATTTTAGCGAGTCAAGGTTAAAATACAATTTTTTGGGATGCCGGGTAAAAGAGTAAATATTACTTTATTTTAAAAACTAATTTTTCTTTTAGTAAATTTAAGTTGTTTTTTTTTTTGGAAAATAAAAACTGTTTTTTATTTTAGTTTAATCTTTAAAAAAATTATTTTTTTATAGTTTAGTCCAAGCTAGTGGCGTGCATAAGAATTATAAAGTCAAATTATAATGTTTTTAAAACGGCTCGTTTCTTTTTAAAAAACGAATAACTCAAAATTTCATCCAGAAAAAAAATGCTATTCAATGCCCTGAAGATTTTGCTCATAGAAGGAACAAAGGTTCTAGACATATATTATTCGAAACCTAGAGTCTTAGGGGCAATATTTTTCTGGCTAAAATAATGAGTTGCCTTTTAACAACACTAGACAAACTATATAATATTATTTACTATGTTTTGCGGTAATAATTTCGTTAAAAAGAAGGATATCGACGGTATAGTTTGGATGAATATATTTTTTAAATGCTTAAATTTTTGTTATATTTATCAAACTGGTGTTGTTAAACGGCTAGTTTTGAGCCGATTTTTTAAAAGGGGTAACTTAATATTGTTAGCAGAATAAATGGTGCCTAAGACTCAAGATTAACCTTCGCTCCTTCTATTAGCAAAATCTTCAGGCTTGAATAACATAGTTTTTCTGGAATGAAGTATTTGAGTTAGCCGTTTTTTAAAAATCGAAATTATGATTTATTTTATTTTATTTTATTTTTTTTTTAAGCAAAAGGCAAGAATTTGTTAAAAATGTATAAAAATTTTAATATAAATATTGTTAGATTAGAGTTAGCAGCTCTACCTTATAGAACTCTTACTACATGAGTTGGATCGGAGTTTCTAGCACCCTTAGAAGAAGATCGGAGCGAATTTAGCTGGGGGGGGGGTGAATGCAAGTTGTAAAAATAGGAATCTAATATCAAATATATATATTTTATATATTATTCATTCTCTTTGCTCCAATATAAAGTTAAAAAAAACGAATGGACTATGGAGCTTCAATAATTTTTAAAAAGCCATATAATATGAGAATGGAAACTAGGGCTTCCAGCCGTTAAGGATAGCGGTTCGGTTTTTTTTAAAGATTTTTTAGTTTTAAATTTTATAAAGGTTTTGTTCCATTTCCGTTTTTTATTTGAAGAAATTCGTATAGGCTTCGGTTTCGGTTTAGAATTTATAACGGTTTTTTTCGGGTTTTTTCGGGTTTTTTTCGGATTTTTAGAATTTTGATTTTTTTTTTTAAAAAAAAAATGAATTTCATAAAACTATAAAAATATATATTAATCTCGGAGAAAAATTTTCTTCAAATTTATATTTTTCTATAATTCCCCTTATTTAATTTAACGGACGAAGATTGATTCTTATTTAAATTGACTAGTTAATTTTCCATAATCTCTATCAAATTGAGTATATAAAAGTAAAAACAATAGACTAGGTAATGATTGATACGAAGATAATGGCCATTTAACCTAAAAAAAAAATCACGAATTTAAATTGCTCCCCAAGGAAAATTAATATTCTAAATTTAAGGTCAATATAATTTATAAATTAATTTATTAAAAAAAAAACCATAATGAACAGGGGTAAAACGGTTCATATTTATAACAGTTCGGTTCGCTCTTTTTATATTTTGCTTTATAACGGTTCGTTTCCGATTTAGGAAATTTGTGGTTTCCGGTTCTCGAAGTCCTGGTGTTGGGTGACTGGCTCCTGCCGGTGAGCTGTCCAGAATAATCAATTCTTTCTGCCATCTCATACCCGATGTTAATTCCCTTCTAAAGTCTTACATAGTCGTACAAGGTTTATCAATCATTCAATAAATTGCTTATGAGTAGTTTACTATGGCTAAAAGATTTATATTTATAGTATAATTTTGATGAAAATTATAATATATTCGCATAATGAAATAATAGATTATTTATTTCATACCATTTGTTACTTTTTTTTTCTATTCATTTTATATAATAGGATTTTGATTGATTTTAGAACATCAACACAATTCATATTTTGATTATAATCACATATAGCTTTTGAGGGCAGTTAATCTTATTCATATTACCAATCTCTCTGTTTTCCTTCGATCTCCACAACACCAGCTTGGGTTATGATCTGAACATCCAATCATGCTCTCCTCTAAACCATTTTTTTTTAAAAATCTTCTTTCAATGTCGGTTAGACCTTTTCGTCTTGAATTTACTGAGTCATGTGCACAAATCAGTCTCTGCCTTAATTCTTTTAACAAATTAAAAATAACGATCAATGTATATTCGGTCACCTTATATAACAAAAACCTTAGTCAAATAGTGGACAACATTTTTCCCCTAAATATTTCTGGACATTTCTATTCTCTAGCACCGATGTAATCAGACTTTGTCAGATATATTCTGTATTTTTATAATATTCTCTGATAGATTATTTACCAAAAACTCCTAACTGATTCTTCCAAGGTTCAGATGAGAGCCGCGAGTAAAATATTTCTGAAAATTAGCATTCTATAATCATTAAAAATGGATGAAAACTTGGTAAAGTTTCATCGTATACCTAAGATCGGTGTTGAGGAGCTTAAAGCATTATCATTTGTATGAATATGAGTGAGTAGCCATCCAAACCTATTTACAGGCATTAGTTTAACTATATATTGGTTGTGGATCTTTGGCATAATTATTCCAATATTAGCAATAGGATGATAATTTTTTTATTATCCCTATTAACATGTTTGTTAACTAAAAATATTGGTAGACTTTAAATCCCTATTTTTTTATATAAAATATATTTAATAGTGAGAAATAAGTTATTATAATGTGAGGAAAAAAAATAATATTTATTTTAACCGTTTTTCACTGTGATTGCATATAAATTAGTTAAAAAATAATTGAAATATTTTATAAGGAAGTCCAGGGAATGTTGCACTAACTTTAATAGCAATTCTTCCCTAAACTATTGGATAGGAGTTTTGCCATGTGCAGTTCCAAAGAAAATCATCCTGCCTTTGATCCCAAAATCCTTCTCATTTTTTGTTTAGTTTTTATGGGTAACAATAGCTTCGCCCGAAAATTTTTCCCAGCCAGAACTTCAAAATTTTGGTTAATTGATATGCCCAGAATTAAACTTGTAATCTTCCCACTGTGTAATCTGTCTTAAGATCATAGTATATTAAGTTATTTTAGTCGCTGAGGGTTGAAAATTACTTCATTTTTCTCTCTTTGTAAGCATTTGTAAACTAATTTTGGGTGAGAAAAAATTACAAAAATGCATATTAATTTTTTCATAAAATTTATGCAAAGGTTTGCGTATTTAATATATTGTAAAATTTATATATTATGACTAACTGTTATACTCTTCTCTAACTATAACCCTAAACCTAACCCTAACCCTAACCCTTATTTTTTTTAATGTCAAAATAATAATTATTTTTATATTTTAACAAAAAAAAAATTAAGAAAATTAAATTTTGAGAAGATTTTAATTTGACAAATTACGAAATTTAATTTGTATTTTTAAAAAAATTGAAAAATTATATTTCTGACGATCACAAAGATTCAATAATATCCGGAAAATGAAAAACATATGACATCTTTCACTCACAGAGTTTCTTCCGAAATAATATACTTTACTAAAATTTAATGAGGAATATAAAGATATCACAAAATAATATACATATATATACAACGCGCACAAATCTTGTAAGATGAGGCAGCACCATGAAGCTGCTGTAATTAGGACCTGTGAGTGAATAGCTATGGCGAATCCTTGTCTTAAGAAAAAAGCCTTGAGCAAGGTTCAACCGTAAGTTTGCGCATGCGCGAGCCATGTTCCTTGTAAAAAAAGGATAAAGAACAATTCCTCAAAGGTTGGTTAAGATTGTGGAATTGATGGGAATGAATAATGTATTCCATGTGGTCCATCCTTAAGTTGGGAGAAGAAATTATTTGGAAAAAAATTACATTTTTAGCATTGTTTTTCAATTATAATTTATTTAATTATAAGTGGCGTCCAAAATTAGGACCTTTTTTTTGCGTTTTTAGAATAATATAGTATAATTTTAAAAACGTTGTCCATTATAATGTTTAAAAAAAAACGCAAAATGGTGAGAATTTTTTTTTTTAGTATTTTAGTTTTCATTTCATTTTATTTTTTGCACATTGACCCCTTTTTAACAAAAAAAATAAAAATAAATTACTGTATATTTGTTTATACAGGTTTTAAAGCTATACAACCTCTATATTTAAGTGCAATGACATCACAGTCTAGGATTTTATACAAATATTATGATGTAAAATACATATCTGTAAAAAAATGACAGTTTCCCTTTTATGGACATTTCCGGGTTTTAATTTCCTGTTTTCTATTTCCTGTTTTCTATTTCCTGTTTTCTATTTCCGGTTTTTTGATAATAAGTTAAATATTCACTACATAAAGTTTTATGACCTAGAGTTATTATTATTATTATTTTTTTCTTTTCTTTTTAGCTTTCACCTTTTTCTGGTGGTAAGCTCCTTCAACATCTCTCTCCACTTTATGTTATTCATACTATATTTCTTTCATCTAATTTATACTTCTTCATATTGGCTCTAACTTTATTGGCCCCATTGAAGTTTTGGCCTTCCTCTTTTACGTTTGCCCATCACTTCCAAACTCTCAACCTTATTTCCTATATAGTTCATAGACCTTCTCATTGTGTGCCCATGTCACCTAAGTTTGTTTACCATTATCTTAGTCTTAATGGACACCACTACCTTTAAACTTCCTAGTATTCTTGTACTGCGCACTTTATCCTTTCTTGTTACCCATGCAATCATCCTCAGCATATCCATCTCCATAGTTTGTAGTAGAGCTATAATAATAAAAAAACTTAAATTAAGGTTTTAGCTTAATCATTTCTATTTGAGTTATTTAAAATTAAATAAAGTGTATTTTTAAAAAATTTGGCGTTTTTAAAGATGGGCCATATATCAAAAGGTAAGCAGATTCGAAAAGTAAAATTTTGCATTTTTATTTTCATTAGGATAGGGAAATTAAATCAATTTTAAATTATTTACTGTGAGAAATTTTACTAAATTCAATACAATTATTCACCATTATAAAATTTCAGAGACAAAACTGTAACTAATCTCTATAAGACTTTTTCAATGTAAATTCTAGGGAAATATTTAAAACTTACTAAAATATATTTCAGCCATCTTTAGAATTATTCACCATTATGAATATGAGATAAAAACTTAATTTTATTAGGGAAATATTTTAAACTTACTTAAAGCCATCTCTAGAATTATTCACCATTATAAAATTTCGGAGACAAAAACTAATACTAATTTTTATAGACCATTTTCAAATGTAAAAAAACTGGGAAATATTTATTTCTTACTACTAAAAAATATTTTCTCAATAAGTGCAATAATAAATTCCAAAAGAAGGTTATATATAATATATTTTTGAAATAATATTCTTATAAAAGCAATAAAATGACGATAAAGAATAAAGTCAAAATTTTTTATCTAATAATAAAACCAAAAAATTGTATTTTTAACCTAAATACGGCATTTAGCCATGTTTTACCCTTTTTATTAAAAAATGCAATTTCCTACATAGGAAATTATATATATTATATAGTATATTTTGTATTTTAACTGGCGTAAAATTACTTTATTTTATAGTATTTATTAAGTGCGATATTTTAAAACGATTTTGGTTTTCCATTAAATTCTTTCTTTTCTTTTTCTTTTTCTTTTCTTTTCTTTTCTTTTCTTTTCTTTTCTTTTCTTTTCCTTTTCTTTTCTTTTCTTTTCTTTTCTTTTCCTTTTCTTTCTTTTCTTTTCTTTTCTTTTCTTTCTTTCTTTCTTTCTTTTCTTTTCTTTTCTTTTCTTTTCTTTTCTTTTCTTTTCTTTTCTTTTCTTTTCTTTTCTTTTCTTTTCTTTTCTTTCTTTTCTTTTCTTTTCTTTTTCTTTTCTTTTCTTTTCTTTTCTTTTCTTTTCTTTTCTTTTCTTTTCTTTTTCTTTTCTTTTCTTTTCTTTTCTTTTCTTTTCTTTTCTTTTCTTTTCTTTTCTTTTCTTTTCTTTTCTTTTCTTTCTTTTCTTTTCTTTTCTTTTCTTTTCTTTTCTTTTCTTTTCTTTTTCTTTTCTTTTCTTTTCTTTTCTTTTCTTTTCTTTTCTTTTTCTTTTTCTTTTCTTTTCTTATTGTAATTTCTTTTCTTATTGTAATTTCTTTTCTACATTTTATTTGTTTTGTTTATAATTATGAAACTAGAGGTCTATAAAAACGGGGTGGCGTTCAAAAAAAATTTTAAACATTGAGGGCGTATGGATGGGTGGGAAAATGTTATACCAAATGATCAGGAATGGCGTTAAAGAAATTTTTTTATGGAAAAAATAGGAGGTCGGGTTTAAAAAATTAAAATTGCGCATGCGCGCCTCACCCGTTACAGATCTCTCTATTTTGAATACCCACGTTAAAAACGAAATTATAAAGAAAATTATTGGTGAAAAATCAAGTCTTAATTTTTAAATGTTTTTTCATTTAAGGGTCTAAGCAGATTAATATTGTTTATAAACATAAGCAATGCTTCCAAGAAGTTTGAGCTGATTTCCCGATTGGCGTGATATCATTGTTTTCTATTTGAGTAATGATTATACCTTTTTTTTTGTGGTTCTCTGGAAATTTAGTATTAGATATGATAGCTAAGCATTGAATATTACGCGAACCAGATATTTTGATTCCATATACTTAGCTCTGTTAGGATATCAATTTCGGAATTTTTCTAATTTTACTATTATATTCTTTATTCTTTTAAAAACCATCTACCAAAGGTAAAGCAATTTTAAATTTACTAAAGTTATATAAATTTAAAAATTAACTTTAAAGTGTAACTTCAAAAATTTCATTTTTTTTTAAACATGATTTTCTCTTTCCTGGTTTATCGCAAAAATTGATTTAGGAATTATTTAAGTAGTAAACATGAGAGCAAAATTAGATATTTAGCATTTTCTATATTATTAAATTCTGGCCATTGATGCCAACATTAACAATTATTTTTTATTTCTTCTTCTTTATAATATCTAAAATATACAATTATAAGCACTAAATATAAGAAGAAAAAAAAATCTTTAGAATATATGACTTGAGTTGATTTTTAATGTTAAGATTGACAGCAATGTTTTTTTTTCTATTATTCCTTTATACAGGCCATATGGCTATAATACTAGAATTAGTGCTTCCAAATGTTAAGCCAAATTTAATAGAGAATTTATAAAGGTATTTAAATATTTTTTTTAAACTATCATAATATATTATAAAACTTTCATAAATAAGGGACGGTGATTATAATGAACCCGGGGTTATAGTGATACCTGGCTTTATTTTCTAGAGTATTAATCTTCTAAGTGAATAATTATTTTTTTTTTTTTATCAAAACTATATAATTATATATTGTACATGCGTCGATAATTTTATTTCTATCGGACAGCTTAAAGATTTTTTTTTAAAATGCAATATATGATTCGTACCTGCAAAAAAGTAACCTTTTAAGCCTTTATTCACTATCAAAAAATAAAGATCTAAATACACATTTTTACCACCCAGAAATATAGTCCTATTTTATATAAAATATCAAATTTTCCCGAATAAAATTGATATTATAGATACTTCAAAAATATGATTTTGATCAAAGTGTTGGCGTTTGGAACTATATTTTTTAAACGGGGTTAGAACGAGCCTTTTCCCACCATTTTTTAACATGGAATAAAAAAAAAGGTCACGGCGAGAGCAAATAAAAGAAGATAAAAATAAATCAAAAAATAGTAATTGGTAAGAAAAATGTTCGTTTAAAGTGTGCAAAAAAAAATAATTATAAAAAGAATCATAACAAATCAAGAACTGGTTTTCAATGTGGTAAAATGTAGTAATTGATCACGTGCGGTGGCGTAGCTAGGAATTTTGCTAAGAGGAGGGTCAACACAAGCCCCCAGACCCCTCTTAAATGGGCCTTCGGCTTGGGTGTATACCTTAAAAATCATTATTTAATAAATATATTTTTTTTAAATGCATCAATAATATGTTATTATATATTTTAATAGATTATTCTCAATGACTTTATAATAATACTAAAACAAACCCAAAAAAGTAGGAACCGTGAACAATATAAAAGAAAAACTAACTTAATTAATTGGCCAAGATCCACAAATAAAAGATATACTTACTGAAATGTCACTATCTAAATAACCTGGCAATTTTTATTATACAAAAATAGTTTTTCAAATCTTTTATTAAAAAAAAAAACATAATATCCGTAATTTTCATTAAAAAAAAATCAATGAATAAAAAATCACTTTTTCCATCAAAAAACGATAAAAAAAAATTAATCTGAAATGATTGAAATTTCTAATATATAAAAAAAAATATTACAATCTACAACAAATACTATCCAGAATAATTTCAATAGTAATATAATATCCTTCCGCAAACAACAATCAAAACCAGGAAAAATATTAATATTGATGGTATTTATTTGATTTAAAGTCCCTTTTGAGTCTTTTGAAACGTAATAATCTTTAAAAAAAAAATTTTGATGGAAGATGTTGCAATACTAATCTCCTTCTTTTTTAATTGCAAAGATTGGGAATGTTTTGTTTATAAATGATTTTATATATTACTTTTTATGCCTTTTAGATCATTAGATATGTTGTAAATAAAAAATTTTTTTTATAAATTTTATGTTGAAAAATTAAAGCAGAGCTCATAATAGCCCCGAGCAAAGTCTCGGTTTCACTCGTTGCCAAAAAATTAAATTTTGAAAAAAAAAAAATGTAATTAGATATGTTTTTTTTTTTGAAATTTAAACCTACCATAAAATTGATAGAGCTGAACAAAATGATTTGTTAAAAATAGTAAAGTATACTTTTAATTTTATTAGGGTTTGCTTTTTTAGGGTTCGGCATAAGGTCTCCCCTACTTTATTATATATATATATACTGAAAGTATTTTACTAGTAAAGAAGATCTCAAATTCTATTTCAGCAACAACTGACGCCAATTTTTTTCTTCTTTCTCTCTTTCTTTCTTTCTTTCTTTGTTGATTGCATAATAATTAATAGAATTTAAGAAAATTTTTACAAATCACATATGATAAACCAATTTAGGAAAAAAAAAACTCCAGTAAAACCTACATAATGTTTAATATTTATAACAAAATGAATTGAGTAAAATTATGAAAATAGATATATAAATTCATTCAATTTTATTCAAGAAAATGGCATCCATCAATCAAAAAATCGGTCATGGCGATTGTGGCCGATCAGCGTTTTGTTCCAATATTTCTTCATATTTTCTCTGCTAGCGCCATTGCCGTTAACTATATACTTAAATTTCGAGGAGGTGACCCAAGGTGGATCGTTCATGATCAGCTGGTCTTCCTTTACCCACAAATTCAAAATGTCTTCCTCTTGATGAATTATATTTTCCGCGTTAATCATGAGCGTGCCAGTCATTCGCGCCAATTTACCGGTCACGTGAGCATCGTCTATGAAGAAATATGGCTGAGTGAAATAGGCCTTGTAAAGTTTGTAAGCCGAAGGCGGGGTCAGTATCATGACATTGCCCACGCAAAAGGGTTCGTAATAATTTCCCGTGTACTCATTATCCGCGACGCTCCATTTGGAGTCTACGTCGCGTAAAACTATCGTGTTGAACTTGATGGAGCAAAAAAGTACGTCTCTTAGACGTTCCTCAGTTCCGAACAGTTCTCGGTATTCTCTGGAAAGATCTGGGTCCGTGTCGAAGATGGTGTACCTTTTTTTATCGCAATTTATATCACGTGATGTGCTAAAAGTCGCGTTCTCATTGGTGGACGATTTTGTTGGGTGATTCATAAAGGCCCTGCGCAGCTTAAGATCGCTGATGACGTTAGCGAAGGTTTCCTTGGGCAGAATAGTAGACTGATTATTTACGTACGGCAATAACCTTTCTTTCGGTCTAATTTTGTCTATATTTTGAATCAGGTAAGAACCGTACGTTTTATCGAAGTAATCTAAGGTGCTGACGACTTGAAAGATATCCGTATAGTAATCGTCGTCTAATTTGAGAATGAATTTGGCGTGAGGACAATAATACGAGATCCATTTAAAACCCATCGCTATTTTGTAAGTCAGATTTCGGTACGCGTCACGAAATGAGGCTTGAACGATATCGCCGTGGACTTCACTCTCATTGGTTATATGGTTTTGAACTGATTTGTCTGGAGTAGTTCCTACTATAAATACGAGGCGAATTTTATAATTGAAGTACTCCTTGACAGAACCGTACGTTTCTCTAATTGATTCCCTCAAATCGAAATGGTTGGCGCTCGTGTGTATCATCGTTATTATGAATATATCCTCGGGTCTTCTCGCATCTTTTCGAGACAGGGGATCTAACGATTCATCTGCCACCTTTGCATAACACATGTTTTCGGGATTGATTAGAAATTCGAAATCCTGAGGTAAATCTTTCAGCGATACACTTTTTTCCAGAAAAAATCCATTCAACATAGTATAATTGGATTTTAGCCGTTTTAAACATTCATCATTTTTCGATAGAGGATAATAATTGTTACGATTCTTGTTTATACTGGTATTTAGATTAAAAAATAATAATGTAACTATGCATAACAGCGAGCAAGTAACCACCAAAACTCTTATACCTTTCTTCAAATTCATGAAAAAACGCGATTAAACACCGATTATCTAACCTATAAATAATTATTTTTATGATTAGCAAACATTGTTTATATTTTATAAAATTTAATGTGTACAAAGCTCTCTGAAAAAATTTAACACGCCTTTATTTATATATTACCATACAGGTTTATCTGAAAGTGAGATAAATAGTTTTGCTTCACTGTCATCTTAAAATTATTCAATTCAAAATTAAACATCTATTGGCGTAAATGGCCAATCATGATTGACAAAATTTTTTTAAAAAAAAATCCAGGATTAGAAGGGCCATTCAAATGGTTTTGCAGGTCTCATACTACCCTCTTTATATCAGGTAAAAAAAAGAAAAAATTTTCTTTAAGAATTTTTTTTTATTATAAAATAGCGTTAGCAATATTTAATATAAACTAACTAGTTAGCCAATCACAAATTACGGAAAACGCGAAAATGACGGTAAATCACAAATAAACGATAATGAAAAATCCCACGTGATGTTGTACCAATCACGAATGGAAGAGCCACATTTTATCACCCGACACCCTATCACGGGACACTTCATCCCGACGACACTTTCAGCCATTAGGTATAAAAAAAAAAATTTAAGTGGATTATTTAATTTATTATGTTAGAATTTGGATTTTACATCAAAAAAATTAATAAACAAAAACCTTTTTTTATTTATTAAAAATTATGAATATACGAAATTTTAGAAATAAAATATTTAAAAAAATAAATCCATATGCTGGAAGGTGCGCCGCAAAAATAAATCTAACAAAAATGCTAATATTCTCCTCTTGATCATACTCCGTGAAGGTGACATTTCGGAATCTAATGCCAGAAGAGGCTATATCAGAGATGGAAATCAAGGTTGAGTGAATATTCTAGTCTTTCTTTGGTTCACGTGTTAATAGTTTTAGTTTTTATACCTTTTGTGGTATGATTTAAATTATTTAGGTATATGATTTAAAGTATTTTAGATATGATTTTAATTATTTAGGTATATGATTTAAATTATTTTAGTTATGTTTATATTTATATTTATTTTTTCTTAATAAAAAATATTTGACCTAACTTGATGATCGATTAGTATCTAATATATATATATATATAACGTTTTTGTAATAGGGCATTAATTTCAGATTCATTTTTATATAATCTATTCTTTTTTTGAAGTTTTGATGATGTAAATTATTGTGATGCATCATAAGATGTACCTTCTTCATCCACTTCCTATATGCTGTGGTCCTGTTCAAAGTTATGAATAAATATACAAAAAAACAACAACGATTACCAAATTATCAGTAGAATATCTCGGATTATTATCCCCCAAGCAACTAACTTATTAAATTATGATGATAAATACCTTGATGGTCATGCCAAATAAGTTAGCCCTTTATTAGATCAATACAGCGGCATAAAGCATAACCTTTATATTGCCTCTAATTGCAGACGGATCTCACTTTTATAACCCCGGTATGTTATAGGGATAAGCTCAAGTACGATTTATGTGAATGAAAATTTGAGATTTATAATGTTCAGCATGGTAGAATTGCTTGGAAGGAATTATAAAGATGGGATGGTTCCTGTAAAATTATGCCTTGAATATTCTTTCAACTTTATAACATCCATCCACTTTTCAAATTGCACTGGGCGCCAATCCTGTTAGAGTATTACATTCCTTATTACCAAATAAAATGGCGCATATATATGCAATATTATATATTTAAAGAGATATAATTCAAATTTTAATCTAAAGAAGCTTCTCCATCAATTACTACCGGCACATACAGAAAAGACATTGAGTGATTAAGAACAGGGAACCAATATAAATGCGTTAAAAGCAAAATATTTATTCGCAGATTTTCTTGGATGTTATCTTCATCCAAAACAGAACTTCTATAGCAAAAAATAAATGATTTTTGGGGATTAAAAGAAGTCTACGAGTCTAATGATGACTCTCACTCAATTGTATAGCAGGATGTTTGTCGGCCATTGCGTATTCCCTAGAGGATTATGTTGAAAATTAATTTGATACCTTGGCCTAAATATTGGGAGAATGAATAACTCATCTGAGCTTATTTCCCTATTTTGAGAAGTCCTATATCCGAGGATGTAAAAATACTAGTAAAAAAAATATATATTTCTATATATTTATAGGGCAACTAAATAATTTTACTCTCTCCATAATGTTAGATTATGGAACAAACGCCACACCTACATTAGATGGTGTAGCCCTAAGAACAAATTATGTTTGAAAGCTGGCATTATAGAATTCATTCCACGTACCAATGCTATCTCACCTAATGCTTCAGAAATTTTTAGACGGTAATTTAATAAGACTTCAAGTCAAATGAGCTCAACACCGTTTCTCATTTCGTATATGAGTTTTGAATTATGGAGGATATTTCTTAGCATTTAATATATCATATATAAAGATACTTGGACTCATGTACTCATGAAACCCTATCCTCGTATCTAGAAACTTAACAGGATACGGTGAAAGCGCTCTGCTAGAATTCTAATTTCCCCTCTTTTGTAATAAGCCAATCAAATTGTGACCATCGCTGTTTTCCATCTGAAATAATGTGATGCAAATAAGATTTCTTTTAGAAAAGGATATCTTATCAAATGTAATCTTCTGAGGTAAGATGTTAAGTTACTTTTCATTCACAAGAATTCTCGGATTGTATTTCCGGAGTAGAGTCGTGCCGATTTTCGCCATTTTTCATAGAATCCTATCTTCTTTTTTGCCTAGGTCTAAAAACTGGAATTTTTTTCAAATATAAATCCCTTATGGTAGATGGTGTGCTATCTTTCTACCAGAATTTATGTTCTCAATAAATTGATGATGATCTAAGGAATCACAATAATGGTATTACCATAGGCGCAGCTCGGATTTTGAAGGTGAAGAGAGTATTTAGGTCAATTTTTCTCCAGGAATTTTATTGGAAGTCTTTGGCCATATCAGAATTTTTTTAAAAATAATTTTGGTTTTTCATATTTTTTTTGCGAATATTTTTGAATTAAATATATTTTATGCATTTTTCTTGGGGGAGAGAGAGAGAGATAGAGATCGTTGGAGTAAATTTATCAGCTGATATTTACGAGTTAACATACAAATTCCCTAATATGGAGGAATTTCCCCTTCTACCCCGTCTGTTCTTAATGGGTCTTGCTATACTTAATTATTAGAAATAAAACCTTAGACAGATATTCATACGAACTGTTAATTTTAAAAAAATAATTGATGATTTGTTAAGAAAAAGAGTAAGTTTAGGCCAAAAATTAGTGAGATTTGTTTGGATTGGTGGTTTGATTTTTATCCAATAGCATCGTGGCAAATTTTTAAATTTTTTTAAAATTCGTTTTATATCCGGGTCTTGGTTGCACAAAAAATAACAAGAAAAGTGGTGTCCAAAAGTATCGAAAAATACAAATATAAGTTATTTTAAATATAAAAAGTAAAATTATGACCAAAAACATAAATTCTTGAAAATTTTATAAATTTTCCCGAAGATATAAAGATGATTTTTTAAAATTTTACAAAACTTTTCAAACTTTTCGAATTTTTTTTAAAAAAAAAAATGGATTTTGTACCATAGTCCAAATGACATGTAATTATTACCTAGACTGACCATGCACTCAATAAAAGTGTATACATCAATGAAAAACAGCTGGTGGCGCCATTTTAGTTTACCCATATCAATGTTAAAAAAATTTTAAAACGAGATGTCATTTTCTTTTCTATGTCCGAACGCAAACTTTATTTAGTTTTTAACACGAGAATAAATTACTAATATTGGTTACCAAAATGGCTGCTCCAGCTGATACGATACGCATTCGACGACGCTTTTTACGAGTGCATTCATCAGTCTGGGTATTATTATATATCATTGGACATAGCCTTAAGAAAGAGAGAAAAAAACATACTTTTTTTTATAGGTTCCTTCGATCGAATTTTAAGACGTAGAATAATTAAGATTTCGTTGAAATTTAATGTATATAAATATTAAGAATTAATTGTTATGAATTTAAAAAACTAATAAATTTAAAGTATAATACTTAGATTCGTATAGCGAAGTCGAATTGAAAATTCAATTTTTTTTAGCTAAAGGTAAAAAAAAAATGAAATTTTACAAAGGGGAGAGATGGAGGCTTAAAAGAACATATTGCGTTTTTTTTTTAGATTTATCAAGGCGAAATAATACAAAAATTTAGGGCTTGTATGCAGTATTTTTGAAATTATTTGTTTTTAATGTTTATTTTGTCCTTTTTATAATAGGAGAATTTGTATACTACAATATAAAAATGGAATTGGTAATTGAATTTTATTGAAGGAACTTACTTTTAATTAAATATATTTAAAATATGTTGTATTAGGAACCTTTTTTTTTTAAAATTGGCACATAAAAATTTCAAACAATTTCGACATTAATTTTTCTAATTTACGTGAAATGTCTATACTTAATATTGATTAAGAGTATTTTATCTGAAATTAATGGTTTGAATGCTCTAAAGATGAGATGCCTAAATATAATTACAATTAGATTTATAAAAATCTCCATCGGGTTAAATTATTTAAATTCATGGTAATCTGGGGGGGGGGGGGGTGGAATCATTAGCCAAAAAATGAGTTATATAGACCATATAAAATTATAATAGATCATTATAAAAAAAAATTTAATTTTGTGTTCAATTATTAATATTATCGTGGAATTGATAAATCTTAAATTAAAGACTTCATTTTCTTCTTTCTTCAATGTTAGTAGATTATGGTGGGTAATATGGATTGGGGTATATGCAGGTGAGTCTGCAATTTGGATCTTGAAAAATCTATACAATGTTGAACCATAGAGAGTCTAAATTTATTATCTTAATTTATCCATTGGTTAAGCCAATACGGACAGAACAATTTTAGTTTATTCCAATTTAATTGATCATTTTAACAAATTTGTTGCTGTTTCAATTAAGCCTAAAGAGAAATCATTTATTATTCGGTATTCGATTCGATCCGATCCGTATTACGAATGCGAATAGCACAACTATTTGATTCGAAAATTCGAATCGAATACGAATAATGAAAAAAGTATTCGCCGAATATCAAATTTTATTTATCGATTCGAATTATTCGATATTGTTTGTAATATTTTTAATAATGGAATTCTTTGAAACAATTACTTCCCACCTCATATAACATAAAGACAATAAACTTAATTTTAAAAAAAATACTAAGGAAAATATGTATAATGAATACAAAAGTTAAATATAATATGAATTACTCATCTGTGTTCTTTCAGGGATCTTCAGAACTTCATATATGAGCGGCTATTCTCGGTAGGGACAAATATGAAAATAAAGAATAGAATATCATTAAAGGAAGAAACCATTAGAAAAACTTTAAACTTGAAAAAAACTGATTGTTGTCAAATTCGGATCTAAGCATAATTATATATTTTTCTGCATTATGTTATCTTTTAGCTTTCACCTTTTTATACTGGTAAGCTTCTTCGATATCTCTCTCCACTTTATGTTATTCATGCTATCTTTTTTATCTCCTTTATCTAATTTATATTTTGGTTGTTTGGAACAAGTAATCCTAGCACCCTGGTGTCCAAGCCTGTCGGGTGACTGGCGTGGCATTTCTTAAGGCTCACAAAAGTCATCGAAAAAAAAAACCTGAAAAATTTTTACAGTTACTTTTCAGGATCGAACCTGGTGCCATTAGCTTCCATGCACACATCATAAATCCACTAGGGTATCCCGGAGATTTTCCGTAATTATATTTTGATGTTAATAAAAAATAAAAATAAAAAATTTTGACAAAATTTTGGAATATTGGATAGGAGAAATATAAGTTACATAAAAGAATTTAATTATTTTTTTATTTAAGCAATTTCTAATTTCTAAAAAATCTGGTTTTTTTTTGGGGGGGGGATTAGTATGATTGACGTCCATGTAATCATTGTATTTCGATTTGGCTTATCATTTTTTTAGAATTTTGATGATGACTAGTGTTGCTAAACGGCCCGATTTGAGCCGATTTTTAAAAACCGGCAAACTCAACATTTTTAGCCAGAAGAATATTGTCCAATTCCTCGAGATTTCGTTAACAGATGTTCGATTCCTTCGTGCCACTTATGAGAAAAATCTTAAGAGTTGCATAATATTATTTCCCAATAAAATATTGAGTTTGCCCATTTTTGAAAGACAACACTACTAAATGACAATTAGTTACAGTCGGATCCTATAAAAGTTGTCACGTTAAAAAGAAATCCACATCTGTTTTATAGTTTAACTTTTGTAAATATACAATCTATTTTTATTTTTTTATTATAAGCTTCAGAGAAAAAAATTTGGGATCGAATCGAATAATGATTTTATTATTCGTGTGAAAACGAATAACGAATTATTGGATTCGTACAAATACGAATAGCACAATTATTCGATTCAAAATTTTTGTAGACCTAGTTTCGGTGAGAAGTAAGCACCAGTCGAAAATACCTTTAATCATCTCGAACTTACGTTTCTAGTGGAACGTAAGGTTGTGAAAATATTACAAAAAAATACGTCTTAAAGTTCTGGTAGAGACTGGATTGTGAAGAAAAAAAACATATTAAAATAATAATAAAATGATAATAATAATAATAATAAAAGAAGTTAATTATTCAAAAAATATTCTTTTTATTCATTATTCTATCTCCGATTTACCGATCATTTTCTTATCTAAACTCTAAAATAGAAAGAAAGAATAAATAAAAAGAAAGAAAAGAAAAGAGAAAGAAAGAAAGAAAGAAAGAAAGAAAGAAAGAAAGAAAGAAAGAAAGAAAGAAAGAAAGAAAGAAAGAAAGAAAGAAAGAAAGAAAGAAAGAAAGAAAGAAAGAAAGAAAGAAAGAAAGAAAGAAAGAAAGAAAGAAAGAAAGAAAGAAAGAAAGAAAGAAAGAAAGAAAGAAAGAAAGAAAGAAAGAAAGAAAGAAAGAAAGAAAGAAAGAAAGAAAGAAAGAAAGAAAGAAAGAAAGAAAGAAAGAAAGAAAGAAAAACATAAATACTAAATTTTTTTTATTTAAAAGGAATGCAATAAAATAAAAATAAAATCAGGATAAGAACAAAATAAATAGAAAAATAGATTATTCGTAATTTAGGATATTTAGAAATTACTTGGGATTTCGGAAAGATTTTACTCGCAGGAAGGTAAAAATTGGTTTTGGACCTCTATTTTTTAAAAAATCTTGATTTCTTACATATTGGACTTGGGTAGGGTTAGGGTTTGGTTTAGGGTTTAAACCTTAATTGGGCCGCTAGCTAAAACCCACCCCGAAGAGATATTAACCCGTCAGTACTTAATTTCTATTTAATGAATTTTATATATAAAAAAAAATCAAATTATTTTTTATTTTTTATTTACATTTTAAGTTTTTATTTTTTTTTAATATTTTACCCTTGACCCTCTAAAAAACGGTATTTTAATCTAGAGTCCTATATATATAAAAACAAATATATTTTACCTTGGCTTTATCAAAACGAAATTTTATTTGTCGGTATATTTAATTTTTTTAAAAACCGGCCCGGCCCGGCCCGACCCGACCCGGTTGAGCTCGGCCGGTTTTTATTTTAAATATAGAAATTCGTTTTTGTATAAATTACTCAAAATAAAAGATGCGTGTTATATGGCGGTCTAGTTTTTTTTTTATTTTACATAAAAATTTTAACATAAAATTGAATAAATTTAGATAGGTTTTTTTTAAAAA